>NC_042494.1:90102741-90138919 GCF_005508785.2 Acyrthosiphon pisum | reverse complement strand
CATTTTTACTGCTCCAAAAGTGTCGTCAGACACAAAAAAAAAAAAAAAAAAAACACACATCATTGTAAAATCAATACATTCATCACTTCGTTCAAAATCTAAAACTGTATGGAGATTGTATGTAAAATTTCATCGGCCATCGGGTGTATTCGAACACCGATAATATCAGTTTATTGACAAGTGACTATATATTATTTACTAGAACAGTTTTTATATTGTATACTGTACTAGCTGCCCGACCTTTCTCCGAAAGAAATTATTTTTTTATAATTTAATTAAAAAACATATGACTATTTTTTGACTATACAAATAATATATTATAATTACATATTGTAGTTATTGTTATTGCTAATTTCTGAAAATTATATTTCCTACATTTTGAATTCAACCACTGGAGTGGTAAATTTTATTCTTTTTATTATAGAGTAGTGATAAGGTAGAAAAAAATGTAACAATAAATTATTTATTCAATGAATAATATATATTTCAAATAGAAAAATGCAAGTGCAAACAAATAAATAAATAATTAATAATAATAATAACAATAATAAATAAACAAACTGGTTTCCTTCGTCTCCAAAATCAAGTTAGATTCTTATATATATAGATATACAATATTAGAATGCAGATATGAGATACTTAATTAACTCTAACTAGTGGGCTAGTTAATAATACGATTAAAGATATCTTTATTTACCTGTGGTTAATACTTACAGGTTAAAGCTTACTGTTATTATGCTGGATGATTGATGATATGAAAAAACAAACAAAATGAGAATTGCATTTAACTTAGTAGAATTTTTTTGATCAGGTAAAAATGTAAAATATATTTAAATATCTGTTTTTGTATCATTTTTAATAAATTTCAATGGAAATTTAGTTAGGCTATAAATTTGTTATTTATTAATATTATCAAAAGTTATTAAAAATATCATAAATATTTAATATACCTATGCATAATTTCAAAACGCTTGCTAACATTTTTACATATAGCACTCAGTCATAGTAGTATACCAGTATAGCACTAATAAGTAGGTGACTAACCTATTAGTCACTTTACTACCTAATTGTCAAAAGTTACAAAATGCTCCTATGTATTTTACTGTTTAGTGTATGTACTGTGTAATATAGTCATCTAATACGTATGTTGTAGAAAGTAAAATTATAATTTTATTTTTTAGTGTATGGCACAATTTGAACTATGTTAACCACTGGAAAAAAAATATAACAATGCCATCATATAAAATCCATCGTTTTAGGGATGAATAGAGGTGTGTTTTTCATTGTTTACACAGATCCGCTTTGTGTTGTTCAGAGATATACATCATTGAAATTAAATTACTAATACAAACAGTTCCACAAAAACATACAAGCTTATTCAATTTTACAGAGTACCCGTTTACGTTTACACACGCGTAAGAAATAAAGTATAAAACTATAAACCATTCCCTTGTTATTTGACTCGCTGTGCTCTTATATGTGTACCTATTGTTTATAATAACAGACAGTATTCTATATAGACTACAATAGAGTGATAATGATAGATCGATACTAACGGTGGTGTCACATATGCTCATAATATATATGCAATATTCATGGCTAGAAAGTAGCATAACAAAATAGATACAAGTTTTATCTTGTGCATAAATTGTATTAAATTCAAGACATTAGGTACTTAACATAAATGTTATATATTAGGTACCTTGTATACCTATTATTAAATTTAAATGTCAGCATTTTGAATTAATTATGTAATATGTTCGTAAGTTATTTTAAAAGGTAATATTATAAATTATAATTATAATATATATAATGTATTGAGGTACCTAGTTTACTTTACTATATCCAATATCCACACTTATATTTATTTATTTTAAAAACCCTACCTACGTATTCGTTTAATCATTGAGATTTCAACGATTCAGCCAAGGAAAAGGGTAGTGGGTACACAATAATCATACTATGTATTATACTATACATATTGGCTATAGCCTATAATATAACTCATCTTTTTATTTTATAGTGAAATTATTTTTTCAACAATTTATTATGACTGGAAATTGGAATAGTATGACTGTATGAGAAGTTGAAACGAATAATTATTGTATTGTTAGAATGTAATCCTCTAGATGGTTTACCGGCCACTGCTTATATATCTATGTTTCAATATGTTTACTTTGTTATAACGGTGTATATTGTATTAGCATCGTATAGTACCGGAACCAGTATTGTAATTTGTAAAAGCTCATTTAAGTTTTTTCAAATATTTCTTTAATACTTCATATTTTAAATAGCCTCCAGAAACCAATTAAAATTAGATTAATTGTACTTACAATATTCAATATCCAACTTCATACGATTATAAATCGGGTCTTATAAAAGAAAACCGGAAGTGTATTATATAGGAAGTATGAATATAAGTAATTATTATTAATTTAAAAAATATATTTTGATCGCGAGAATGCGATTCGAAAATGGTTATTACAAAAATGTTATATCGTTAATAATAAGTAATAGCGTACATTTTCGGTAGCCGCCAGCCGGCATTAATTAAACGTTATTTGAACGACCAATAATTATGTCATTCGGGAGATTTCCTACGGCGAGTGCGGTTCAGAACGCGTTCCGCTGTGGCATGTGACTGGTATCGCATCTCCCAAGGATGGGCAGTGGAACTATTTTAAGGTCTCCTCCATATTATACGATCCCTCGGGATAGACAATATTATTATGGTATTAATAGTCGTGGCTACAGTCGTATCGTCGTCTTATTTATAATAGTAAAATAACTACCGGGTGTTTGTGTATACGCCGACCATCGCGTACATATAATACACGTTAGTGTTACCTGCAGCAGTTCACACACACACACACACACACACACACACACACACACACACACACACACACATAAGTGGTGAGGCAGATAATATTATTTCAAGCATTACTGTGAGAAACAAAAACGTTTTAAAATAATATATAGTATTTACAACAAACACGATAATCAAGAACTTATATTTCTTCATAATCGTCGACTATAGGTATACAAAACGTCAAAACACAATGTAGTAATTATATCGAGAATGCTAAATGAATAAAATATGTATGATAAACATCGACGTGATAAGAACATAGGTACACCGATTTTCCATTTGGGTGAAATTTGTTCGTTTACTATATATTTGTTGAGCCACATTTTATCCATGATATATTTTTCGGGTTAGCTCCACTAACTTATATTTTTATTTGTACCAATGACAAATATGCAAGACATTTTTTGCCTCACTCGTGGTGTAGGGAGATGGAAATGGGCAGCACGACGATGTAGGTACGATGCAGGTCAGTAACGGGGTCGCGTTGGTAGGCTGTTGTCATGTACGATATAGGTACATACCATTATACCAATATACCATAGATTGTATTAGAAAAAAAATAGTAACAAGTATGGAAAATTTTAAATTGTACATAAATAATTGGTCGAATGTACCTAATCAAACATTAAAATGAAAAACATGCGTAGGTATTCAAATATTCATATTTTTGTTTCTTTCCCTTTTATTATATTAAAGACATGAGGCCGTGCCTCACACACACACACACACACATCTGCTGCTATATGAGTGTATTATACAACTTCGATAAATGCGACGCACGCACACGTAGCGTCGTCTTCGGCGGCGGCGGTGGCGGCCGTGGAGGTCGAAACGAGTACCTATATCGTGGAAAAAAAATATTAAATACAACCGAGTCCGTCTGACGACGCCTGCGGACGACGACGACGGCGACGACGAAAGCATCGCGCCGCGTTCCCACGGACCGACCGGCCGAGCGCACTGTATATTATAATACGTGTGTTATTATAAATGTATGCGACGTGTATCGGCCGGCTCGAGGGGGTGGGCGGCCGCAACAATTATCGCGGGCGTAAGCGCCGCCGCCGCCGTGGTCACGACGAGCCGGGTGTACCTCACCACGCCGCGCGTGATGCGTACGCCCGGTAGTATGCATATCATAATATAATAATAATATCATAATATGTGGTGGTGAGCTGTTTCGTGAGCGACATCGATTTTTTGCCAACAAATTATAACGTATATATGTACTTATACCAGCGGTACACGCACGTATCGTCGTATATTATATTATACAGTCCCGAGGGGGGTGACGAGTCACGAGTGGCGGCTGACATCGACTATTATTGTTTGTACATTTTCTGGACTTCTGCGGTTGTTTTTTATTTTTTTCTTAGTATACCTACCCCCTTATATAATAATACCGATAATACCTACAAATGAAAATCCGTCCAGAACAAATTATTATATTACAATATATTCTCGCAATCTTATTGAAATTGTATACGTGTATAACTTGGTCAAATACAGTGCGGAAACTCCAAGAGGGACAATAACATGGTGCAGTATACATTTCTTTGGTCTATTGCATTCACAAATCATATCCCCTGAGTCCTACCATATGATTATACTCCTGATCGTCTTTCCCTCTCTCTCTCACTCTCTCTCTCTCTCACTCTCTCTCTCTCTTTCATGATACCATAACCAACCGTAGGCATGGTTCACACGTATACATCATGCATATCCTATCTTTCAAACCTTGTAACTAAAAAGCCGATTTTCCTTGTCTACTGACTACAATTATCGTTATATAACTTCTGCGTATCAACTTGTAACACACTTACACACGTTCCTAAATTCTTGTTCTTTTCTTAAATTATGATAAAATACAAAATTTAAATTTAAATACTTTCTTGTGAACAAATATTTTATACTCATTTTTTTTTTTGTAGTATATGAGGTCGAGTTGTATGTAACCTATTGTTTAATCAATGTAAAATTACATGAATTATTGTGCGATTATAAAGACATTTAATATTGTTATATATAAATGTTATACAGTGGCGTACATATGGGGGGGGGGGCCCTACGGGGTCGGGTTCACACCCCCCAGGACCAAAAAAAAAAAATGTGATATTATATTATTGATGATTTTTTTATTATTAATCATCCATGTATACACAAACATACTTCATAATAATATGACTATTGAGTATTGACTATTGAGTATACACTATACTTTACCAACAACGAATAAACATTTCAGAACGAAATTATGGGTGCCGCATATAAATCAAAATAGACATTTGATCGTACACAGTCAGTTGCGTGCGGACATAAATACACATTAAATATTGTCATTATCTCGACCGACTCGATCGGACAACGGAGAAAAAAACCGATTACGTTATAATCATTGAATTTCGCGTGAACGACAATATACGCTGAAATAGATTCTATTTTTATAACAGTATCGTAAATGACCATGTTAAACATTTTCGTTAAATAATATTATGAAATTTTCGTTCCCTGTGGGACCCTGGTCTATATTTATGTTGGGGGGCCCACTCGGTTCACACATTGTTTTTTTGCATACTAAAATATTCACCAAATAGGAATAGTTTAAATTTAAAATAATTCATTTTTTTATATTAATTATTATGTGGTATCACCGGTATCGAAAGCGACACACGGTAAAACCAACTACACGCCTTACCTTCGTACGCTCTAAGCTAATGACTGTCTCTAGAATAAATTCAGATTAACACTGTTAACCTTTGAGGTACGACGGTATGCGTTTGTAGATTCTTCGTTCGTTCCCTAAATTGGAACGACTATTAAGTATTAGGACTCCACAACCAGAGCACTGTTCAGTTTGCAATAAACCTTATTTACTATAGGTATGTGTGTCTGAGCACTGTTCCAATATTTAAAGGTAAGAACGAAGAAGAACGGGTTTTGATGGTCGGAAACACTTTTATTAAATTCAAACAAACATAAACAAAATACTTAGCGAATTCAGATCACACGTTCGATCGTCGTACCTGCGTTCTCGCCGAATCACTCAACGACAACGGGACTGCTCGTGCCTACGTGTACGGCGGTGTTATAAAGTAAAATAGTTTTTGATGCCTCAGCACATCTTGCTTCATTGACCTATATTAATATCTAAATTGCTAAGTTGATTTCTACATGTAATATGTTTACATTAAATAATATTGCAGTGACGACTGTCTACAATATACGACAATTATTAACAATAATAATTAATAATAATTTGTTATTTTTAACAATATAATAATACCACAAATCAAGAATTTGCTTACGGATCTTTAACATAGTATTTTAAATTTTTATCGTTAATCGAAGACCGAAATATTCTCGTATGTTTATAAGTACTAAATAAGTATCTAATGTGAGCGAAGCGACCAAATTTTTTTTCAGTTTGGGGGCCCCTTCAAATATTTCCCTGTAACATAAATACTACCTATCCACCTCTGATTCTGCCGTTGGAAAATGAATTAATGTTGTAATTAATTTTAATAGGAAAGACTTAATGGTCTAGCTATGCTCTCGGTCAACAAAAATGATTCAATTACTCCTGATGGAGTGCTGGTTGAACTATCCAATAAAAAAGGATACTAGAATTTGTATTATAAATAATTAATAATATAATATATTTAATATTATGTACATACTATGTGCATATTAATTAGTATTTAACTGCCATGGGTTATGTAAATATTTGTATTTGTTTTGTTATTTTGTCTATTAATATTTATACGTGTAATGTGTTTGATTGTAATGAAAATGGGTAGTTTCAAAGAGGAGGTTTTAGTGTTGGTTATTTTTTTTGACCCCCCGAGCAAATTTGAATGTACGCCACTGATGTTATATATTAAATATAGTGTACACTGCAGGTTTGCATCCATAAGACTATATTATATCAGTGCTAAGTGGTTTAACAATATTAAGGATACTATAAATCCGTTCAATAATTATTAATTACATAATATTATGTAAGTTACGCAACTAAATTAGCCAATAGGTGTCACGATAAGCGAATACCAGTTTATTTTATAAATTTTAATACGCGCATGCAATTTGCAGGCCAGGTCCAAAACGACCAAAACATAGAGTGCCTGACATTTTTTCGTAGCATCATATTATGCAGCCTAAACCCCAGACGGACTTTGCCTGTACATCACTAAACTCTCAATCATTTATAATGTGTATTTATTAATACATTAAATGATATTTATTATTATTATTAGAACACAGTCGAGGCCAGTGAGGTAACGATAGTTTGGGGACTGTTTGTATAATAGGACACGAAAAGTCCCATTTATTTGTTGCAGAAATAAGAACTACTGTGTCTCAGATCTGTAGTCGCCCGAAAAATTTGTAAGCAAACGTACCAATTAATGTCTTGCGCGGTCTGCAAGGACACCCAGCGGCACCCCTGCGATGGAAACGTCCCGGCGGCGGAGACAAGCCGGAGGGGATGAGCGCAACTAAAAATCGACATTACTATTCTAACGGCAGAAATATTAACGCGCTTTATTATATTATTATAAACACTCATCGTTATTACAAAAATATAATAATATAACGATATTGTGATGGTCACAAGGACTGTTGCAGAGGGTCCCGTAATATAATATATAGTGTTCGTTCCCACCATATATATAATTTATGTATTAGTATAGGTGTAGGTATATTATAAAATCGAATACTGCACACACACCCACGACCGCTGACGAATATGTATGTTATAATACGACCGACGTCCGACACCCATACCCATACCATTACCCATACTACCCGCGCGCACACACACATCTGGTCCGGAGTCGCTGCGAATAAGGGACCTCCGCGGGCGGCCGACACTGACGCCGTCGCCGCCGCCACCGCAGGCGCCAATCGGTTTCGGCCGACAAAAGGACCGTCGTCGCGCGGCGCACCGTCCCGTCGTAAAAACACATTACGAGGGAAACGAATTCCCAGAAAACGTGTCCGTGGCGGCGGCGGCGGTGACGATGACGACGACGACTGTACAGCCATATATAATAATATATAATAATAATATTAAAGTCGCAGCAGCAAACGAACCCCATTGATCACGGGTGTGATGTCGGGACAACATGATACGTACCCACTATAATATATCGTACCTATGGAATAATGTATTATATTAGTGCACTATACGGTTTTTATTATTAATATTATTATTATTTTTACCATTATTATCGTTATTATATTATTACCTTTGTAAGACGGTTAGCAATAGTCTCATTGTCGTCGTTGTACAGGAAAAAAATAATACCTACAACATAAATAATATTATGAGTATTCGAATATTGCCGCAGAGGTGCCGCCACTGTGGAATGTATTCGGTCTACATACTTTCTATATATTATTATACTTGGTGGTAACAATTATTATCGGAGGTGGTTTGTGGGTGGGACAGGGTTTCGAAGAATAAATGATCCATTTACCGATTTCACAGTTTAACAGGTATACAAGAAATATGACTATCGATTATGAGCTAACAGATTATTTTTTCAGTATAATAAAATAGTTAGGTACACGCACTGAGCTTAAAGAAAATCTCTAGAAAATTAATTACAATTTCGTTAAAAACGGTCGTGCTGCACACTTTATCTATTTTTTAAAGTGTTTAAGTACTTTTTCATTATGATATATGATAAAGGAAATGTCACTTATTATAAATCGTATAATAAGTATATTAAACCAATAGCAAAGCAGTATGATATGCAGTACTGCAGTAGCAAATATATCATATATCAACCAAGTGGATATAACATTAGTTAAAGATTTCAATATCAGAATATTGAGATGTATTATCATAGTTTTGCTCATAATATAGGTAAAGGTGTAATGTATTAATATTAGATACCTACTTAAGTGAAAAAGTCAAACAAAACTTAAAAACGAACTTTAATATTGTGGTTTCTTCTCCGGCAAAACATGATTTTTCAAGAATTTATGTAGAACATTGTGAGTTGAGACCTACATCAAAGATGTTCACTTGAATAAAATTAATGATAAACTTTTCTTTCTTGACAACAATATTAAGTAAATATATATTGAAGGTGAACTTTAAAAACGTATTTTTTTTTATCATCATTTTTAGTGTAGCATATTATGCACATATTAATATTTTATATAGAAATTAATTTAAAGGTACAAGAAATTTAATGGTTGCAGGTCAACACTATTTGTTCTTTAATTTATCAAGCGATAATTCAAATTCAAATTTTTGGAATTTTAACTAACTTTAGTTAAACTTTTAAAAGATCATATTATATTATAATTTTTAGATTTGTGACATCTAAGGTGTTCGTGATTCATTTTTACAAAAAGCTGTTTAATATAAAATTTGTGGAATCGTTCTCTATACCGATTAAGTAGATGGTTTTTGTTGTTAAAATGTTGAAGTATGTACCTAATCCCCTCTCCGAAAATAGTTAAATAATTATTAGTTTTTATCAATAAATCGAACAATTTGTCAATAATTAATTGATAATTACGTAGATACGCCACTGAGTATACCTTTAAAAAAGTTTTGTTTCTGTTACCAAGCATTTTTTTTTATTAGTTTAATATATTTGACCGTTCTATTTAGTATATTAAATGTACTATTAACTGTTACGTACAAAAGGTAAAAATATACAAAAATGCAATAATGAAACCCGTGAACTTGTGAAAATATTATCATAGCGAGTACATCTAGATCATAGCTATATAATATAAAAATTGTTGTGTATTTTCAAGTCGAACGATTATTATTTGTTCAATTAAATTAAAATTGATATTGATAAAAGAATTACAATATCGGTTATAGGTACCTTATAGGTACCGTAGTGTCATAGTGATGTGTATTTAATGATATGTATTTATGTATAATAATTATACATAAATACATTGTATATACGTACTAATTGATAGACATATAACTCACACAGATGGTAGATGTGATATTGACTAAAAATTAAAAACTAAGTTATAAGTAGTTAGTAGGTATAATATTTACCTAATGTATTTTAATTTTTCATAAAAGCGTTCATTTTATGTAAGATAGATATTTTATTTATAATATGATTTGATAATCTCTTAACGAGATGACAAAAAATATTAATATATTATCTAGATTAAAAATACACAAACAACTATCGTTAATAAATAAAAAAATATAATTTATGCATTTATGCGTTACTTATTAGGTATAATCGTATAGACTATAGATATTATTATAATATATTTACTACTAGTTTATAATTATAAATAATACCGGGGTTACGCGTGTTTGGAAAATCTTGTAGGATAAAATTCAATTATTTTAGATTTGTGTATTTTGATCACGTTATGCGTCTTTATCAACACGCAATGTTGTGGGTGAACTGTTGGGTGAATTTTAATGCACAAGGACTTCCATGTATACATGTGTGGCGGCCATGTGGGTAGGCTCACTCTTCCACCTCGGCAAAATAAACCAACCAACTCAGCCGAGAAGACAACACTATATTATGTCTATATTCTCTACTATTATATAGTTGAGTATCTACACATGAATTATTGTTGTGAAAATTCCAGTCGATTATTTTTTTATAAACTATTAGGAGTATACAAGGAGAGTATATTATAATATGTGGCTAGTGTGCAACAGCCAACAGGGAAAATAAAAAGTATCGTAGAATGTAATGATCAATAATTTAGTAGTAAAAAAGATTTAATAGCTATATATACGACTTCTTCGCGATTCATTATTTTAATATGTCTATTCGATAAATTATCTAATGGTTTTAATTAAAATAATAACTACATTTATACTTAATATTATATTGAGTGTGGCATTAAACATATTAATATTATACATGCATATTATTGTATATACAATAGAATATCGAAGTCCGAAGACACATATAATATTAGCAATAGTCAGATTATTGATTTTGTTATTATCTTTTAAATACATGTTCTATCATTTTACTTATATATTATGTCATTTGATTATAACGTTTAACTAATTACAGCACAATTAAATACAATTAAAGTGTTAACTAATGTTTACTGTTTATACTTTGAAAAATACATGATAGCCATAACTGATTAATATTGAACATAATATTTTATTCAGTATGACATGAATAAATGTAAATATTTATAGTTGCACAATTATTATAGCTTGTAAAAAATAATAACATGTTTGATAGTGTACCAATTATACCAATTATATAGATTTTACTACTCTGTATTCATAAATACATTTATCAATTACTCATGGGTAAAATGAGGATAAGTCGTCAATGATTATAATCAATGATCAAAAGATTTACTATTAAACACGAAATTTGATTTTGTGTGCTTTTAAAAAAAATGTAATTTAAGGTACATATTTTATTTATATATTATTATGTTTAATTTTTATACTATATAAGATAAATTAAAACTATCATAATGGATATAAAAAATACAACAGTGGTGCAATAGTGTATTATACATTGGTTGTTATTGGTTAATCGGGCATGTATGTTGATTTGTAATATTTTTTTTTTCAATATATAAATGAATGTTTGTGTGTAGATTAGACCTCTGGGAAGAGGACAGGCTAATTTAAAAATGGTTAAATTTGGTTTTTTTATTCATCTGATATTAGTACGGTAGGGTTAGGTTAGGTTAGGTTAGGATTTTGTATTAATTGATTATATTAATCCACCATAGATGGAATACGACAAACTTAGTATAACTTTGATACTTTAGAGTTAAATCATACACTTACGTACAAACAGCACGGGATCCGCGATCTACCGCAGGTAGATTGCCTACCTAATAATATATTGCTGCGAATCAGAATTTTTATTCCGGGCAACGGAAAAGTTAGAAAAATTTTGAACACTATATACAGAATATTAAATAACGAATTGAACAAAGTTTGAGTCATATAGAGTTGGTACAAATGTACAATTAACGGGCAACGAAGTTCACGGGATCAACTAGTATACTATGATATTATATACAATTATTGTTCATAATTTCATATAATATTACTAGTTGCTATTTTTATATTTAGTACTTTTCGTGAACAATTTAAATAAAATTAATTCATTTGGATAGATGATTTGTTTACTTACTTTTTGTTAAAAAATATATATTTTTTAATTCATTTATTTAAAATAAATGGCAAGTATGAATAACATAAAAATTATTTGAAGAGCTAGTAAACTTTTTTCATGTTGATTAGGTTTTGATACATTATATTTATCTTATCATTATATTATTCTGTGATCTTACATACCTACCTAACTAAAATATCAATAAATATTGGTTTCTTTCTTTTATACATCCATTATAAAATACAATATTAAGTTAATAAATCTATAATTATTAGAACATTTATATACAGTGAAACCTCGATAACTCGAACGTCTATAAGTCGAATTTTCGATAACTCGAGGGAATATCTTCGCCTCTTCATTTCAATAAGTAGGTACACATAATTTTTTTTATAACTTAAATTTTTGATAACTCGAATTTTTTTTTCGCTCCCAACCAAGTTATCGAGGTCTTACTGTAATTAAGTATAAAGTACCTAACGAATTACTGATATTAATTTGTTATATAACATATATTAATATGATACTTTTATATTTTGGTTCTTACATTAGCCAAGATAAGATTATTTCTTTATCAAGACATAATTACGATGTCTTATGAGTAATGGTAAAATATACTATACTTTATTGGACTTATATAAAATATTGGGTACGCAATTAATACGAATTTTGTTTAGATTTTTTTTTATAGAATTATTTATTATACATTTTATATTTGTGCCCATGTTATATTATTTTAGATTCTTATGGTGGAACATTGAATATATTGATTTTACAAAGGTCTGTGTTTTTTTTAATTTTTTTTTTTTGTCTGTGTACACGAATACGATAATAGCAATCAAAATAGTACTTCGATTTTCCGCTTAAGTATCTTTTCCAACGGGAAAGTCAATCTAGGAGAAGCATTAAGGAGGTCAAAATTCCCAGTAGTAAAAAAAAAATTTAAGGAAAAACGGACATTTTTACTCAAAATCGGTTTACGACAACTTCGTTTTTGGTTTTTAGTGTATGACTCTAAAAAAAATTAGCGTGGATACATGCAATCTTAACTGAATATTTATATTAGCAATTTATATATACACCATAACACCCCTCTCTCCTGCGTACGCCATTGATTAATAATATAGTAGGGTTAAATAGTTTTTGACGAAAAATTTGCATTTGACAATATCATTGTGTTTTTAAAATATACAATATACATTAAAAGTTTCCAGTAACCACAGTAAATAATATTTTTAACTTACTTCAAAATAACGAAAATCGTTGTTTTTTTATTGAAATAATTAATTCCTTCCAATTTTGAAATTAAAATGTCTATATAAATACTATGTTTATATATTTTTTTAGATACTTTGGTGTCAGAAGGTAACTATCAACTACTTTTGATAAACTTTCTTTTACATTTTCAATCTTTAGCTTTATAAATTGAACATTTTTAAAATTTTAAACTACAAAATAATTTACAAATGTTCGTTCTTTTGATGTATTATGTCAAAATGTGAACTTTAAATGCTTATAAAAATTGTTTGCGCCTATGTATCTTTAATATTTTTCACTGATATTACCTATAACAACTTATAAGGAACTTTGTATTAAAATTATAAGTATTTTACGAAGAAAAATTATTTTATCAACAATAATTTAAAAAAAACTAATAAAAATCGAAATGTATTGCTAAAATGCATTCTGGAACTGCTAGTTCAACAACACTTTGGCTACTAGGCTACTACACTGAATGTAAAAAAAAAAAAAATAATAAACTTTAGTGTTAGTCACGAATTACTTAATTAATCTCGAGAGCGCGAAAAAAAATTCGTTTATTTGGCGAGAAACTGTAATGAACAATTCACATAGACTGCCTGATGTATACACCACCACCCCTCGGGGTGTGTAAACGTAACACTACTGGCATTGGCTAGTATAGCATGCTAATGCAGGCATTACAAAATACCTTTTACTCTGAGAGGGTATGAACGCTGGTTGATTGCACGAGTACAATATATTATGATTCAATTAACTGACCGTGGTACAGGGCTGTGCCCGTTAAACTATATATTATTTCAGACCTATTTAATAACCATTGAGAAATATGATTATCGTAGAAACGTATACCAGGCATTATTTGGTATTGTTGAAACAGCAAACCGTCTGATATTTGATTTTTATCTATCAAAATATTCTGAAAAATATCAGTGTTTTTAATTGTTCTGACATTTGGCTGTAAACTTTAATAACATAAAATTAAAGTTTTAAAAATATTACTTTTTTATTCATACCAATAAATTTAGGTAGAATAAGTTTCATAAAGGCAAATATTAATTACCTATTGTTACACCCATTATTGTTGTATTCTTTAAAGTAAGATACTGAGATAACAATATTATTTATAATTATCTGATTTCTTAAGATAATTGAATCATATTATAAAAAGTTAGTTTGTATTGACTGTGTAGTATAAATCATCACACTGAAATATTTGTTCGATTTTGAGGTGTAACATTAAACCTGTTGGTAAGCTCAATAAACTACCATCAAAACGGCGAAGACACATAAATTGTCCCCTTACAATGGAAGGTTCTATTTATTATACTATTTGAACGATAGCAAATAAAAAAGGGACATCTGGAATCAATTTACGATCGTTTATCATGAGTTCGTCGACCCTTGTGTACGATTTATCGTCGACAATCGGGCAGTCGGGCTATACTTTTGAACACGGTAAACAGTCCTATTTCGATAGGTACCTAACCAGGCGTCACGCAGCGGCTAGTGGCTACCTTCTTTTGTGTGACTCACACTGCTCACACACATATAAACACTTGTAGGTACCTATAATATAAATGATTTTCTTTTCTTATTATTCGTTCGTCCACACTGCAGAGATACTGAATGCGTACACATCATATTATATACGTATAGGTCGTATATGTATAATAATAATATTATAACGAATCGAGTATGCGCCTAACGCGAGGAATGTACTCGGTTTAATCGGCCACCTGGTAGGTAACAGGTTCACCACGGGTTTTTCTCTGTGCACGTTATATACAGGGCATTCAAAAGTGCTCAAATGTGTGACGTTGATATTATAATATGACGACCTTCGGGCTTTCATCGCGACCACAAAAGTCCATACGTAACACGTGTCTGATGTTACTTTTGGTCCCGTTTTGAGTTCAAAGGGGTGCGTAATGTGTCTTAAGTTTTTGCACTGTCGGCATGATATTCCCGGTTATTCGGGATACCCTGTATAATATACCGCATTATATTATGGTATTATAAGCGTCGGGCGCACGTGAATATTATTGGCCGTGACGGAGGCGGCGGTCCTCTGGAGAGTTATGTGAGTGGAACCTGCCGCCGCCGCCGTCGCGAGGTGTGCGAGAGAGAAAAAGGGGGCCGTATATATATACAATACAATATAATATATATATATGATATACGTAGGCGCCATGAGTGCGTGTCTAGACTCTTCTCGTACGCACACACACACAAAAAGACGGCGGCGATGCACCACACACACACACACACACACACACAGGTGCTCATCTGTACAGGTGTCGCGCTTGTATTGTATTGCAGGTCGGTGGTGGAGGCGGTGGAGAAAGGACGGGCGTGGTGGCAAAGAGACATATATATACGTGTTCAGTATAAACTATCCTTGTTCACACACACACACATACCGGAGTCGGACCCATAAGCGCTCGAAAATAATAATAATATTATTATTATTATTATTATTATTATTATTGTACATCGTGTGATGTATAATATATATGTATTTTTAATACACCTGTGCGCGTCGTTAATGGAACGGGGTTCGTGTTGGCGCCGGCCGGACCCATACAGAAGAATACGTGCGCACAATACGTTCCATACCTGTGTAGCGTTCTATATATATAATACGTATAATATATATAAATAAATACGTTCCATTACGTTTTGACGACGTATGTGTGTGTGTGTGTGTGTGTGTGTAGTGCGCGCACCCGAGCTACCTGAGGAATGCAGTCTGTGACGCCTCCCTTACCACCACCCGCTCGCCAATCACTCCCGCGCTCACGGATTATTGTCGCATAATAATAATTCGGTTTTCAAATATGATGCGCGATAAACAATATAATATAATGTACCTACCTCTACCGTCGTCGTAAAATCCAAACACCGTCACACAAGCATACAAGAGTTAAATAACCATACAGAAAGAGAGAGAAAGACAGAGAGAGAGAGAGAGAGAGAGGACGGAGAGATCACGCCGACCGGGACGCCGAATGCGCAATTTTTTTCCTGTGACAAGGTCGTGTCGCGACGACCTTTTCAATTTGATATTATTTATGAACTATTAATACGACGACTACACGACGTAGGTGCGGCAACGTTCTCCTCAAAAACTCGTGTGGTCAAATTTACCGTTTTTTCTTCTACATGAAACGCGTCTTTATAATATAATTTCCATTTGGAGATTCCTCTTGAGTTTCCCATTTTCGGTCAATTACACACAACCGTTAGAAATGCAAATTAAAATTATGAAGACCATGTAATATTGCAGAACTTGTATGACATGTTCCCTCTTCCCTGTGATGTAACATAACAGTTATAAATTATAATATTATATAATATAGTATAATATGTAAAATTGTAAACAAAGAACAATTTTGATTTTAATCTAAAATACATCTTCGTTGGAAAGTTATATTTATTTATTTATTTTAAGTATAGTTATACATTATTAGTAAGTCCGGGTGACGTACGAGGTTAGGTATAAATACGAGATTATCTTAGTTACCATACAATTATTGAATTATCATACAATATTAATATTATTAAATTTAGTTAGGTACCTACGCTATTCATGTTTAGAACTCTTAAGATGAATCATAAAATTATGTGCACTATATTATTATAGTCAACTCTACGGTTAGGAAACTCAAATAATGAAAATAAGGCCCAAGACTTGCTGTGAACAACATATCATATAATACATATACGAAACTGGGAAATGGAAAGTAAACTATATAACTATTTATTTAAATATTATTTATAACGATCAATTTTATTCTCCACTAACCATTTACGACCACGTTTAATAAAAGTGCAAATAAACCAATATTCATATTACTCAAATAATTCATTCATCATTAAGCCAACAGAAAAATAGTAATATTATTATTTATCAAAAATTTTACCTATCTATAATATAATACCTATTATATTTTATATTTAAAAAAAAAACGGAAAGGGTACCTGTGTTTTTAGACCACAAAAAAAAATATTGTGATTACAGTTCTAAATATCTACGGTAGGTATATTCGTATTTCACATACTTATTAAACCACTATATTATGTTAACATAGGTCATGCTGGGGTCGATGGATCGTGGGAACCTTTTAAGAAATGTGATAAGCTCAGTCGAACCTCTTTGCTGATGATTGGGAGTGAACACTATATAGCAACGATGATAGAATATTATTGTATAGAAACATAAATACATAATATAAATTCTTGTTACTCTACAAAAGACTAAAGTGTTATGTAATCTAAGATTATAAACTATAAACTGTTCTTGAATTTATTTTTAATGATAATTTACACTTACGACTATAACAGTTAAAATATTCGTTAATCGTAATGGATATCACACTAATAAAACCTCTCAAAAATTTAGTTAATTAATAATTTGTGTAATATATATGTATATCACACTATTCGGCACTTAAAGTTTAAATATCACGAATACACTATAATTATTTTAGAAAAAATTATATGTTTTAGTCTTTAGAATGATATTTTTCTCTGTGTCTGTGGTCGCGGTTGGCTATTCGCAGTAAAAACACACATTCTTCGATTTTCAAAGATTGGTTTCTGATCACTCAAATTGGATCTAGTGGTACTATGGGAGCTTGTAATTTACACCAAATAAAGATATGTAATTTGCACCACTGCAGGTAGCCAGTAGACAGTAGTGTCCAGTACTATAAGGGCTTAGGGGGATCATAAATAAAAAATATTCAATGTTTTTCAATTAAATGAGGGAAAATAAACTAATAACAGCTAGTAATTTTATATGAAAAAATTGTATAATGGCCATTATATTATATATAATAGGTATGTGATTTGTTGTTTGGAAAAATTTGTTTATCATACTGTATTACTAATAGTAGTATATAATTATTAATATAATATACTTAATAAAATATTCTTAGAGACAAAGGCTAACCGACCGACTCCGTTCAGAATCATTTCTCATCATCGTACATTCGTACCTATATCTTGTACTCAATAATTTATCATTGAATTAATATTTAACACATCCATTATACAGGCATACAGTGACCTATTTCATGCTTGGAAATTGGAATGACGATGGTACACCTCTATAGGTACACGCCGTACACCCGACGGCCGCCGCACCTACTATACAGCAGAACGAATTTCGTGTTTTTTTTTTTTAATTTCTATAGGCAGCTTATTATGTGTAATTTATTTATATTGTATTTTGACTTTGGTTAGTTTTAACATTGTTCAAATAATCTGATCAAAATTATACATTACATTTTTCCAAGTGCAGATTATTATGAAACGTATTTTGAAGGTAATGTTACAATAAATTATAAACATTCTTATAAATAGTTGTTATGAAATGTATATATTAATAATAAAATATAAATATATAATTAATATCTCTATGACCACTAGAATAGTGAATTTTTAGTTGTGACATTAATACAAATACATCTAGCAGCTAAACATAATAATGAGATATGACCACACAATGAATTTTAATATGAAATTATAATTTATGTTATTATCTAAGATATTATCTTATTACTTTAATAATTTAGATTCTAAGCGGAGCTATGAATGTATTGAATTTACATTTTACAATGTGATTTTTTTTTAAAACAAAATCTTTCAAAACTTGCTAAATATTTTGACTTATTGAGCTATTTATACTTCAAAGTTTGAAGTAGCCAGGGGCGGCTCCAGAGCCTTGGTTAGGAGGGGGGCAAGTTATAATTTCAAAAAATCTTATAACAAAAAGAAAACAACAATTTTTACAACACAAATTCAAGTCGTCTATTTTTAGTCCATTTACCCAGCAGATACATCGTATACACCGTCATACCTCTATGGCCCATATAGTCCATATGACAATATTATAATAACTTAATATGCATTTTTTGTTAACAATATACATTTTTTATAAACACGGGCTTGGGGGGGGCCCTAAGGCCCCCCTCCTGTAGTCGCCCCTAAAAGTAGCCAGTATAATCGGTACTTGTTCGAAATTATTCACACCGACGCCTGTGGCGGATAAAGAGGAGGCAAAGGAGGCATTTGTCCCTTCCAATCACCGTGGTTTCCTTAGGTTTTACACCTGTGTTAAGTCAATTTTTGTACTTTTCGTACTATTGCCGCCCATACCCCTCCAAAATTAAGCTCTGGATTCGCCACTCACTAACACTGTTCTATAAAGTACCTACTCCATTATGAAGGTATTGACTTAAGTAAATGTTAATAAAAATAATATTTAATACCATATATAGTATATTAATGTTATAATTAATAATTAATTATTATATTTAGTTTTGGTGAGTCCACGCCTTAAATAATATAATCCCTTGCCCTTGCCAATGTTGCCGTCATAATATTGTACCCGGATTGTTGCATTAGCATAGTATAATATGTGTTCAACTGTACAAGATTACCATATAATGTCCTAAACATATTATTGTATATATTTTATAATGATTTATTTACCATATTCAAAGTAAATGTAAATCACATTTTAATCTTATATAATATAATATACACCTTATATAGATAGTACAAATAACGTGGTAACTTGTTAGTTGTTCACAATATTAAGCGTGCATATTATGCTTTTAATAAATAGTTACATCATATATTAAAATCGCCTTTATTTTATAGCTGGTTATTCTTATTATTAAATACATCGTTAAACATTGATTGCTTAAGTTTAATAAATTCAAGTATAAATATATTAAACAATATAATTAAACAATATAAAAACTATAGAAAAAAAAACTAATTAAATTGGAAACTGAAATTGTCCGTAAACAGCTCAAAACAAATCAAAATATTTTGAAAATTTTATCATGTATAGTAAATAGAAATATAAACAACCAGTGAACATTTCATGTATCTACAGTCATTCGTTTTAAAGTTACACTAAAAACCAAAATCAATTTTCTCGAAAACAGATTTTGCGTAAAAATGCCCGTTTTTCCTTAATTTTTCTTTTGTTTTTCACGGCTTGAAAACTATTGGAAGAATTTTACTTTTGACCCCCCAAAGTACCAACTAGATTCACTTTCCTATCAGAAAAAGTACTGTTGAAGAAAATCCAAGCACTTTTACTGTCCTAAAAGGTGATGACAGACACAAAAAAAACACACATCATTGTAAAACCAATACATTCATCGTTCCACTCAAGACTCAAGTTACAAAATTATTATAATATACCATTGCAGATCTAGTATAGGTATATATGATATATGTATAGAATCTATATGAATAATTCGAAGCAACGATAAGATAAATAAAATAAATTATATTAAAAATATGTCACGTTACGCGATAAGTTTACCAAGGTTTTACTTGTATTTTAGTATTTTACAAACCTATATAATATTATAAGGTATAGATATACTATTGTTAGTACAATAAAATATAAATTATAAACAACAGTCATATAGATATTTTAAAGGCCATAATAATATGACTGATCGTATTTTCCTATTAGGGACCTGCGAATACTGAATAGTATATTATATAACTATATAAGTCACTAAGGGCCAGTATTACCATCTCCCGTTAAATTTAACCGACTCCTAACCGGCCGAATTCGGCCAGTAATAAAATCTGTTATCAGTCGGTTAAGCGTAATCGAAGCATACCGATGATTGTAATACTGGCCCTAAATGGTCAAATAATACGCATTTTTAATATATCAACCTACACTGGTCGACGATCGGGTAAACTGGCCTATAAACATATTATTAGGCCTATAGTATACAGTAGAACCTCGGTATCGAACTCGGGTTTAATATTTTTTCATTCACATATTTTAACAGGGTGTTACCACTGGGTATCTTCCCTAATCTAACTACTCATATCATATTTTACCTTTCATATATCAAACCTACTTATTGTACAAAAAGCATGTATAGATTGTAGATTTCTTCAAATAAATAAAAAAAAAAAAACATATTTTAAATTACCTCGGTAGCTCGAAGTTATTTGTTATGTCAAATTTTTTTTTGGTCCCTTATGAGTTATGGCTGCTTCGAAATATCGAGGTTCCACTTTATTATAATATCCATTTGATTTACTAAAAATGGTTTAATCGTTTGAATAACATTTTATTACGTTCAGTAAAGGCACTTGCCCTCTATACCAATTATTGGATGGCCAATTTTCTCGAAAGACGCCATTAAATATCCCATGTTCTTGGATCTGATAAAATAATACTAGATCAAATAAATATAATTCTAATAAGTACCTAATAAATATTTAGGTATACATAGTCAAAAAAAGTCACCACTACCCTAATATTCGAGGCGAAAATCAGAAAAATAATATTAAAAATTAAAACACGAATACGTGTAAATAGGCAAAATAATATGGCTGATGACAGTGATAACATAGTTTGCAACAACAACGCCGAGGTGTCGCATGTTCGTAGTGTTAAACAGTTGAGAAAACTTAAAATATGGTCACTTATTTGCCCGCACTGGCGCTCTGGCCACTTAATCCTCCAATTTATATCGACACAATGAATAAAACATGGTGAAAGCAGATCATAATATATTCCGATATTCGTAGTCTCGACGCCTAGGTATATATACCCTCTTATGTAAATTGTTGGTTGTGTACAAGTTTACAATTAAAATATTTCGATAAATTTAAATTCTTTAAAATTTACTTGGTTTACGGGTTAAATACAAATAAAAATGGAAAAATGTAGTTTAGTCGGGGGCGAAATAAAAACTATATTATTTTATTAAGTAATATTTTTTATAGGTACTAAGCTTGAGTAGCCGTCATCTGCAGTATTGTCACTCTGAACTTGTTGCTATGTACGGTATTTATACTCTGCAATTAGCACATACGTTTCATCATATCATCTATGTCTCTATCATAGAGTCAATCTATATTTCTATATATCGAGTATATAATATTAATAATTAATGAACGCAACTGATGCATTTTTATCTGATAATAATTTCCGATAAATCTAGTTAGATAACTCCTAAACGTTAAGCCCAACTTTTTTTGATTTCATAACTAATATGGAATACATACTGTGACATAGGTACCTATAATATCATTTTTAAAATCAAATTGATTTCTAGTTTTTGTCTGATGTGTTTTTTTAAAGGTAAAAGTATATTAATTGAAAATTATAACATTTTTATTTTTATACAACTTGTTCAGTATTCTATTCATAATTCATACTTAAAAAAAAAAAAATAAATAACAGAAAGTGACCGTAAAATGGGGTGTACAGACAAGTGTTTTGTATCGTGTTAAAAAATAAATGTACCAATAATTGTATAAAGGTGCGCATATGCCATACGAGTGGTTGTGTATATATATAAACATAATAATATGTAAAAGTTGTTATTTTCGTATCGTCGTGTAGATGCAATGTGTCGGAGACTGCAGGGTTGTCGCGGTTGCCAAGACGCGCGCGTGTCCGAAAACTTTCGTGAAACTTGGCGCGAGTATAATACTGTATACCTACTATGTAAATGTGACTGGTGAAAAAAACGCGCTCAACGGACACGATTGAAATAAAAACATCGTCGACCGCAATAAAAACATATCTATAGGTACTATACATAAATACCTTACTTTTCTAATATTTAGTCTATTATTTAGCCAGTCGATCTATTCTCTCTGGCCCTCGTCATGCTATTGTCTTTGGGCCGCATACATCACACACATTTACACAATATAATCACATATATTATTATATATTATCGGTACCTATGCTATATTATATATACGTCACGTACACTCCACACATATATGCGTATTAGTATATAATATTACACATCCACGCGTGCGCCTCTAGATTATATATATTATTATAATATATGCGTACTCGGCGCGCGCGCGTTCGGGCCTGCCGAGCATCCTAGACGCGTACGGGCGGACAGACGCCAGTCCGGCACCACCACACAGGTTTCTGTTCCGTGGCCGAACGTGCGCGCTGCACCTGAGGACGATTGTATACCGAACAGCCGACTGCCGCCGCCGCGCATCACGTGCCGCCGTATATTATAATAGTCTCGCGACGAAATTCCAAAACGCGCATTCTTGGACCGCATTATACGGACTTTTCGTCTGTAATGTATAGGTATACTGTGCGCGTACACACACACACACGCACACTGCACACACACACACACACACACACACACACACACACAACGCTTGTACACAATACATCTCGATACTTAAACACACACGTGTATTATACAAATATATAATACACTGCAGATAGGATCGTTTCGTATATTTTATATAGATACCTATATTATATACTATTGTTATTGCGGCGTCTCGATTTACTATAGGTATATTATAATATACCTATATATACCTGTATATACCTGCAGGCACCAGCTACCTTTTGTGTGTGCGTATTAAAATATCATATACTATTATATAATATATTTTATTTATGTACCTACCTACTCTGTTATGATTTTTGGGATACGTTTAAAGACAATATTTTCAGATAGAATCTATGTCATTTGTAAGGAGTGTGCACTCGCCGATCCAGGGGTTTCACATATACTTTTATTTTCCAGATGAGAACCATACAATTTTTTAACCTAAACTATTAAGCAGATTATTTTTTCAAACGTTGTTGCGCATCTAAATCGAAATTCTGATAGGTAGTTTCTGAATTATTAAACTTTATGCAGTATTATACATACTCTATATGGATAATAATCCTTTGTAGTGGTTTTAATGTTTTATTTAAAAAATTATACAAAACAAATTTAATATTTAGAACAATATTAAAATATTTATTAAAATTTTATCCTCAGTAGTTGTAAAGGTAGCACCTCTGTAAATATTTTATAACTCTGAACACTCAGCTGGAACTATACTAACTATACTCGTTTGACTTTGAATTCATAATCATCAATATTTAAAAAAAAATCGTCTGTCTAACGACTAACAATAATAATTTATAGTAGTTAAAATTAAAAAAAGAAATTTGTATCGGACATTTCCTTAATGGCATAAAAGTACCTACTTGATTTAAGTATTTAAGAATATGAACATTACCCTAGTAAGTTGTATAAGTATACTTAAATATATCAAAAATCAGAATTTTAATGTTGGGTTAATCACTTTGTGGCCATCGCCTATGTGGCTATTTATATATTATATTATATAACAAGAGTTATGTATATATTAATATATTATTATAATAATAATATTATTATAATATAGGATTATCATAGGCGCAATGGCGCAATTCGGTAAGTAATATCGCAAGTATTTACTAATATAAACATGCCGACATCTAATTCAGACAAAAACCTAATTACGATATACGAATTACTTGTCAGTTGGTGTTCACTTATGAGTTCCAAGTTTCCAACAGTCTGTGTGATCGTGTATGCCATATGGTTTTATACACAATATACTGCAAGGTGTAACAGATAGAACTGACTTTTGGAATAACTTTAGTTCTAATCAATATTTAAAATCTTTTTTTATATACAATTTATGGTCACTTGTGCTACACATAAATAATGCAAAAAATTATTTTTTATTTTTAAACATTGAAAATAAAAAATTTAAAATTTGTGTTATATTTTTTTGGATATATTCAAAATAGTCAATTTGTGAATCTGATTATAAGAACAATTTTGAATTTTGATAGTAAAAATATTTATCTAAGTCAAGTAGCTTATTTTTTAGAATTTTTATATTTAGGAGGAAGTGTAGGTACAAATGTACAATATATTAGCATAAATTACACCGGTACAGCGGTACCTTCTAATATAATATAATTGCGATTTGCGGTGTATAATATATATTATTATTATATGTACTATATTTTATTTTATACTTGTGGGCCAAGATCGATCTACAATTATCTGAATATAGTGCTGCATAGCAGTACCTACATAGGTACATATGATACAAATTATATTATATGTATGTAGTAACCTATACTCTATAGTAATGTACCTAGTATATTATATATATACCTAATATATATAGGTTCACTCCGGGTGTAACAACATAATAATAGCGAAGCGACCCCTGTGTTACCGCGTGCGCGTATATATAATATTGTGTATACTATGTACAGGCAATATACACGATTTTCATACACACATATACGATACATATATATAAATATATATATACTTATTTAATATAGGTATAACGTACATACTACATAGATATGCATACCCACCGATGCAGACCGACTCCCACGGTAGCAAATGCCGGAGGCAGGATTTACTGGATATGTCGTGACGGCCTTCTGTGGGAACGCGGCCAACTTATATATTATATTATATATTCGCTACCTAACGCCAAAGCCGCATAGCCACTCATCGCGCGGTTTTATATAGGTATAGGTATATATATTCATATGTAATATGTATATATTTTATATCATACAGTTACATGATATGAGTGTGTGTGTGTGTGTGTGTGTGTGTGTGTGTGTGTGTGTGTGTGTGTGTGTGTGTGAAAAAACGTTCGCCGTTGAATTCCGATTTATTGACAAACAAGGCCAATATAGGTACCTATTAGGTATATTTGCAGATAAGGTAATAGAAAATATAGTAAAGAGACAAATATTGCTGAGGATAAAACGTGTTTGTACGAATATTGTAAATGTATAATATATATAGAGGGTGGATTTGTTTGATGTTATTGCCGTTGTGAGAATGCCAAATAATAATTTAAACTCAGTACCTATCTTCAGTGGCATGGTGAATGTGGTTTTATGACGCCTAGGCGTCATGGTGCATTTTTTTTTTGGTGGGTGGGGTGGTTGGGTACATTATGGTAACCAATAACATACAACAAAAATTAAAATATTTACAATCACATAATAAGTATATGTACTATATATTATTAAGGGGATAAAGAGTGGGTAGGTACTGAAATATATGCTGGGCATCAAGGTTTATAAATGTTCATCACGCCACTGCCTATCTCTAGAGTCATTTGTAGTTAATTATTTTTAACATTTTTAACTGCATTTATTTTTTCATCATTATTATATTATTGTACAAACCCCTTTAAAAACTGATGAAATGGTATGAACTGCTATCAATAATGTTTAAACGTTTAAGGGGGGACGAGGTGGCCGAGCGGTCTAACGCGCCGGCTGCAGCGCTGCCGGTCGCGGTTTCGATTCTCGACCACCGGGCGGCATTTTTCTCCAGGCAAGTCACGGTGTCCGGAGAACAAGTGCCGCCATCCCCCACTCCGGGGCATGGCAGAAACCTACGGGTGCCCCATTCGAAATTCTGCCAAAATACACGTACGTGCAAAACACCCCTACCGTTCTAAACCTACAGTACTTTCCCTCTCCCAATGGCCAAAGTTTCCGCGGGATAAAAAAAAAAAAAAACGTTTAGGAAACCTATTATTTTTATTTTTATTTACTAATTTATTGTTCTCTATAGTATATTTTGTCAAAAATTGTTTTTTATTTTTTAGGGAAAACATAAAAAAAAACTCGTTTTTTAAAAACCCAAATACATCACAGGGTAAGGCCTGTCTGGTTCTATGGAATTAAAACAAGTGGCCCTGCCAAACCTTCTTATATCAGATCAATTCAGTCATTCCGATCAATTGTACTGAGAATACTAGGTGACATTGTATCCTTAGCCAAATAATGTATGAACGTTTTCACTAAAATAGTAAAATTTTACAATATTAATTCAACTAACCGGCTATCGTATTATAATAATAATTAATAACAGTATAAATATTATATAAAATATCCACACTGACAAACCGTCTCCGCTCATAATCGTTGTTCGTATAGGTACAATGATATTATATTATTCAATTCCAATTTAATACCATCCATTATACAGTGCTACCCCACTTGTAACCAACTGTACAGCATAGCGACATCCACCTTTTTTTTTTAATATATGGATTTATTTTTGGACTGCAGGGTACAATATTATTTTTTCTGACTAAATTGTCTTCACAGTACATACCTAAGTTGCCCCTAGCAATCGATGCATAAAATAATTACGTTACCACAGATATCGGAAAACTCTAAAACACTGGTTTCATAGAAAATTCCCGGTTAAAAATATCTATGCTTCATTGTTTTTCCGTGCATCTAGGAAAATGTATAATTTATTTTTATTTTTATTCTTTAAGTTATACACAAATCACAATTTACATGTACAACATGCAAATATAAAATGCACAATAATAGCGTATTTATTGAGAGTAATGTTGACTAATAATCAGCAGGGCTCGGATTTTAATGTATTTACATCTTTTTTTTGGAATGTCTTACACTATACTTTCCAATCTATAATATATTTCAGGTACTCCACGTTGTAACCACAACATATTTTTGCGGAATTTTTGCCGGTTTTAATGTATTTTTAAATTTTTTAAGACATTTTTTACCTATTTCTCATATTATGACTAAAATATTGACTTTATTCAAATAACACTTAGTATTACGTAATATAAATCATTTTCATTTTGAACTATACAACTTCAGGTAATCTTCAGATCAAATATCAATGTACATTGTCGAATTTAATTTTTACCATTTTTTTTTTAATATTTATAAACGTGCTTACTGCTTACGCAATTTTACATATTAAATGTATTTTTTGATATTTTTAGGTACATTTTTAAAGTTTTTAGTTCATAAGTGCATTTTTTGAAAGGGAATATTTATGATATTTTTAGGGCAATTAAATCCAAGCCCTACTAATCAGGATCGTTATTTTAATTTTTCTTTGTATTAATGTCCGTTTAATAAACTAATAATTTAACATATTATTTACCAGCAATAGAATATAATATTTTGTTTGAAAATAAGTACTATTTAGAATGGCAATTATAAAATAGTTGGACTATACTCCATTATAGATTAGACAATACTCGTTTTTTTAAATCTATGCATTTACTGATTTACTTACTCATACAATAAATTAAAAATGTAATACTAATGCTAGCAAGATTGAATTGCAAAATGATAAAAAAAATTGATCGATCAAGATAAATAAATAATATAGTTAATTATAATAATTATATAATTATTATAATTATAACATCATAGTACCTACAATATACACAATAATATATAATTATTAAAATTTAAAATTTATATAATATAAATATATTCTCTAATATTATGTTCTCCGTTAATTCGTGTATTTTCATATTTCCTAATTCAAAATTAATTTTATGAATTTTCCATCATACATCTCAATTAAAGATAATTTTTTCCACTCTTGCATGCATCAACCTCTCTCTTATTAATGATTTTTCAGCCAATAATATAACTATTAGAGTTGGGATGGTGATGAATTTTAAATTTTTTTCTTTTGATCCTATACAATATTATCTTAGTAAATTTTTCTCTTAGGTATTTAAGTAGATTTTTTTGGTAATTTTTTAAAGTTCATTTTCGGAGTTTTTAGGGCTTTGTTGTGTGTTTTTTGAGTCATCAACATCCTAACTCTAATACTTACAATCAAACATATCCTTAACTTTATACTACAGACAGCCGACAGGTCTAAAAATTTAATATGTGAGATTTAAATGTTTTATTTTCTTTGCTTTTTTTTAATTTTATAATGTTTATATTAATGGTAATATTGTCGAGATATAGGTAATCATTTGATGCTAACAACTAAAATCTGAATAAAAAAATTTTAAAAATAAAAAATAAAATTGGAAAGTCATGCATCTACATTGTAAATGGTTATACCTATAACTACTATTTTTCCCTATGGCTCAGCCCGTAAATCATATAAATAAGTATAACAGAAGCAAATAAACAATTAAGCTCTTAAAGGAAATATATGTTTATTGTAATATTATAGGTAGTATATACTGATATCAATCAGATATTAGAGTTTCGTTTTTATTAATTTATAATATTCTTTGCTACGCCGTTCGTATAATGATAACGATTTACGATTATAGGCCCATAACTCTAAACGTGCTACAATTGGCCACCACCAAAAATTTGACCATAACAATATATTTTAGAGTGCGGCAAATTCCGCTGTCTGCTCACTCAAATAACGTCCCGCTACTAATAGTTAATTACATTTGAAAGAAGTGACTTGTTGCCAGTTGTTGGCGATACTTTCAAATATATTATAGATCAAATATGTAGATTCACGATAGCCACAGAACCACTATCGAAGTGCTGAGTGTTTCCTTTAAGACTGAATTAAAAAGCAGTTCATATTATAATTCAGAGTAAACATAATAATAAATACAATAAAATAATATGTTTATAATATATAATATTAATATACCAGCTGATATTGAGTGTTATATGTGTGGTAAATTGGTAACCAGATGTATAGTCTAGTCCATATAATGGATATTTAATTGTGACAATGCACTTCTATATTCCCTCAAATATGTCGAATGTCGATACTCGACGTTGGTTATAGTTATGTTAAAAGTGTGTATAAATAATAAATAAACATATTGATAATAAATAATAATATTATACTAGGTATACAGTGCGAAAATAATATATAAAATAAGAAATTAGTCTATTTACCATTTAGGTACGTTTCTTGTTTAGTACAGACATTGATTAAAATATTATGTACTAAGGTCTAAGATACAAGATAGGTAGGTACTAATATATTATTTTATTATGTAGGTACATGTTATTAATTCATAGGCGTGTCTACAGGGCATGCCTGTCATGCACAGGCATGACCTGCGAAATTTTATCCAACTTAAGTACATTATAAATTACGGTGCATAATATAAACATTTATAAAAAGTATTATTAGTATTAAAATTATATTTTAAAATTACTAAATACAATTTCATATAACCTACCTAGTTATTTCTTTATCTGATAAAATGAATATTGTTTTTATTTCTAATAAAAAAAGTAAAACTGATTTAATTATTATCAGATGATAAAGCTTATTTCAAAATTTGGGAGTCATATTCCCAAACCATAGTCATATTTTTTTTGAGGGGGGGTGCAGTAACCCCTCCCCTGGATATGTCACTGTTGTGCATGACCTAAGGATGAGGTCTGGACACGCCTATTTACATTATATTATATAAATTATTGTCTATATATTTAATCAATGGTACTGCAGCTCATGTTTTTCACAAACATGATATTATATGTTTATATTTGAACATTAGAGTTTTTAATCGTTCGTAAAAATAGTGACGCGTAAATTAAAAACATTTGTATGACGTATCCTACATATACAATCGCTCAAATTTGTTAATCAATAAACCATGACCCCTGTTAGGGTATACACACTAGTACACTAGACACAATATACATATGCAGTACTTTAATTACTGATGGTAAATTAAATACCTGCATAGATACTTATTCTGTACAGTGAGGGGCTTGGGGGGCTAAGCCCCCCCCAAACAAAAAACTTTTATTTTATATAATAGAATAGTAGGTATAGACTATAGGTATTATATTTATTAATTATAGCTGATTCAGAATGGCGTCACCCGTGACAAATTAATAATAATGCCAGTGAATGTTTGTCTTAAGCTCCGTTAAATACTTAAATATAAACTACATAGGTACACATATTTTTAACAATCATTTGGCTAAATGCCTAAATAATAAATATAGGTCTAAAATGACATACCTACCTATTTATCCAATTATAATAACTGTTTTAATTTTTGTCACCAAAGACAGTCCTATATAGATACAAACAAACAAATATTTGTTTTTCGTGAGACAACAAATCCCTTTGTGAGACTCTCTTTAAAATTCAAAATGTAATATATTTTCTTCGAGATGCACATTCTTATAGGATTACATATTATGTACCAATTTTAAAAACCATGAGTACGATATACTCTGCTGTAGCTCGCTAAGCAAAGATTGATTTATATACCTAGATTACTGCAACTAGGTAGGTACATTATTACTTATTAGTTATTAATTATTATTTGTGTCATTTAATGAATGGCGATGAACTCAATAAAATGTAGAATATTATATAGTAGGTAATAACTAGAAGCTGTATTATATTATACTATAGCTGGACACGGCAATACCATTGCTAGGTTTTTGTGATTATATGAGCAGTATATCTGTTTATTATCAGGTAGGCAATCTACCTGCTGTAGATCGTAGATCAAAAAATGCAAAAATTTGGTCCACCGAGAAAGTGGTTCGAACTCGATATATATTCTGTACGAAAATACACATGCCGCATTAATAATAATAATAATTTATAATTATTATTATTAAAACGTATAGCAACCATTTATAAACAAAAATAATAATAATAATCTCAAAATCATTGTTTGAGAACATCCACGGGATGGACCTCTTTTTTACCTTTTTTCGAAACAAAATGTAGCCTATCTTCTCTCCCAAGGTCTAATCTATCTCTGTACCAAATTTCATCGCAATCGTATGAACGGTTTAAGAATGCATAAAGAACATAGTCAGACGCAAATTGTCTTTGTCTTTTGTATATATAGATAAGATTATTAAGTACTTAGGTGGGTACTAAGGTAAACACTATAATATACAATCTTTAGTCTATACCCAATTACTTCACAATAATGATATATATTGTTATTATTATTATTATTATACTTTCATTTATTTGTAATATCAGATCTTTTTTGCTGTGTAATAAAAATAGTATAATTAAAGTAATTTAGTCATTAGTCGTACTTGTATTAAGACGCAATCTTTCATTATTGACATTCACTCAACGTCTTGCCCGCTTGCGTAAGCCAGGAAAAAGGACTAAAAGAATGTCGTAAATGACAAGCTGAAGGATATACATACACCACCAGTTCTTTATCAAATCAGGTATTAATTACTATTTTTTTTTTTAAATGAATTATTATATTTTATTCCTAAAAAAACATGGGATCTAATCAGCGTAGTGGTTTCATTAGTCCATTTACAAACTATAATTCCGATTAAATAATTACTCTTTACTCTAATGTAAACCGTTTAAGGCATTTTCAATAACTGGCCATCATACATGGAAACAAGGTGTTAATAAATCATCTCTGTCTATGACATATTACTACTCATATCTGAGTATATGATGATAACTAATACGTGAGATAAATACTACAACAATATTTCTCGTACACTCGAGAATACATTATTGTATTAAATTATATTATTATGGGGAACGTAGTGGCTGAGTGGAGTAAGGTGACAGTGCCGATGCCCGATGTGCATCGTCGGCTGTTCAAACCTCGGTCATGGGTGTTTTTTTCTCTGTGGACTGGCAACTGTCTAAGGAAAAATAACAGCCATCACCCCCCCCCCCCTCCCACCATATATAATGCAGATATTCTAGTGTAGTTATTTTTAATGTATTATATAACCAATAGCCACCCTTTTACCATGTTTATTTTGTAAAGTTAGGTATCTTTTTTTCTATAATAATATAGAGAAAAACATTTTTAAAATCAATTGAATTTTAAATGAATAAAAGCAATTTATATTTTCAAAAATACTGTATAATATTGTCATAATTTGTCAAATTGTAAGGTTTCCATACGTTTATTAATAATAGTATCCAGTAGGTAATAAGAACACACTATAATATACTCGTTGCCTATGTATGTTCTACTTTGTATTTGTTTTTATAGTATTCTTAAATAATATATCCACCATTAACTGCACAAATCAATTTTATAGGACCATTATTTTTTTAATGAAATTAACGTGTCACTGGGATTAATTTTAATTAATTAAAAATGTGTTACAAAAATCATGTCACTATGGGTTTATACAATTGATTTGTGCATAACAGTTCACGATGGTGGATGTATTATCAAATTGAACAATATTATAAATAGAAAAAATATAATAATACATACAATTTTAACGAGCCCCTATTTTTCTTTATTACCTATTCGATTAGCGTTAGTTATTGAAGTGTGGGAACAGTGTTGGGTAAGTTACTTTACTCGTTACTAAGAGATAAATGTAATTAAGATACTTTACTCGTTACTCAAATAAAATTGTAATTAAATTACTTTACTTTTCAAATAAAAAAGCAACTCATTACTTTGTCGTTACAAAAATAAATTTTTTTTTTAATTTCTTGCCAATTATCTTTTGCTGGCAAATTGAACAACAAATTCTTTATAAAACATGTATAATTAATAGGATCATATAAAATGTAGTCTTCCACACAAGCTATATTCATAGAAAACCTATTTAAAGTAATAATAAATTTAATTAACTGTTATCGTGATTTACGGTACAATTAGACATTTCAAACATCAAAACCATTGAAAACTGAATTGTGCCGGGTTAAAATTAAATATATATACATATTATTGGTAAACATAATAATACCCGCATTATACATATATTTTTTTTCAATTCGCAATAGGTAGGTAGAGCCGTAGAGGTACTTAATAATTCGAAACTGTAACGCGTTACTTTTTAAAAGTAATTTCCATTACATTTTCGTTACTTGGAAATAATTCTAATGAAATTACGTAACGCGTTACAAGCAAAGTAACGCCGTTACAGTAACGCCGTTACAGTAACGCGTTACTTTCGTTACGTTACTACCCAACACTGTGTGGGAACTATACAATTTTACAACAGTATACAATTACAATATGCTGTATTTTTGAAAATATAAGTAGCTTTCATTTATTCAAAATTTAATTCATTATAAAATTGTTTTTCTACATATTATAAATGAATACCTATTATTTTAATATTTTTTTTTTTTTATAGACTACGGTAAAAGGAAGGCAATATAAATGAAATCATCTTATTAATAAGTAAATACATAATTGTCACATATAACATTAAAAAATGTACGAGAATCGCGAGTAAAGTTAAACTGTGTTTTTCTTTCCCATTGGTTAGGCCCCCCAATAAATAAAGATATCCAAGTGCCCACAGTGATTACCGGGTAGCCGGATGGGCCAGACTGACAATATTATCATGAGTATATGACTGTTTGGGGATTAAATAGAGAGGTCACTGAGTTAAGAAAAGAGGGTCTTTCTACTAGTGAAACTTATTTTTAAGGTGGATGAGTGGACACGCAGTGATTATTCACTAAAAAATGGACTGATACCTACTGGCTACTCCAATAACTTCAATACAGCGGCACATCCAACCAAACCTTAGGTCCACACATAGGCGCAACTAAGGGAGTGCAAAAAGGTCTATAGCATTACCTATATACCTACGTTTAAATAAAATTATAAAATATTTAAAACATATAGGTCATAACACTATGACTTGAGTCATAATATTAAATATTGATTCGTTATAATTTATAACGAAGAGCCACGGATCTGTGAGGTATTTACAATTATAGTACCCCACGTTTTAGAGGTCTATAGTTGCGCCTATGGACCACAGCTTTTGCTCTACGGCATGGCCGTATAATATCACACATTTGTTTTCTGCGGCTTTTTTGGCTTTCGTGGCAAAATTTCCGATCGGTCTAGTAGGCGGTCTACTTCAAAAGAAAAACGCTCGGCTTGAGCCGTTCGGCCATGCCACGTGTATGTGTACCGATAGGCAAAGCCGCGCGGCATCAGTACTTATTTTTATACATTTTTAATTCTTAAATTATTTTTTAAATCATTATAATCGAAAGACTAATGCCACATCGTCTGGACACGTATTTGCCGAGTGACTGGGAGCTGTCTGCACGCGTCTGGAGGCGTCTTTAGTATTAATTATAATTTATACTAACATTAATTGCCATAGGTTTAAAATTTAAATATTTAAATACCTATACAACTAATATAAGAATTAACACTTAACAGTGGATTACGCTGGGTGAGCTGGTATTTTAATTCATTTTTTTGGGAAAAATCTCAGAAATATCATTTTTTTACCAAAAATGATTTAGCTTAGAATAAAAATTTTTCGTAGCATTTTGAATTTTGAATAACCATCATAAAGCCATTCTATACATATTTTTAAAATTTTTTTAAAATAAGTCACTCACTACAAACTATATTTAAGGTGCTGATAAAATACAATTAAAGAAGTATTAAAGTACTAAACAACTGAACTACTAAAGTACTTAAGTACTTACTAACTTATAACTAATAGCATAATAAAATTAAAATAGAATAATAACATATAAGTATAGATTTTCAAAAAATTTGCCTGTAAAAACATTCGTAGGCATTTTATATACACTGTTGTATTACTTGTATTGTATAGTAGGTATATAAGGCGATACCAGTACCTAACTATAAACATTAAATTGTCGGGAAAATAAACTGTTCTGTCTTTGTTATTTACTAAATTCATTAAATATTTTAAATTATGCCAGAAATTCAAAATAGCTGATAATTTTGTGATACTTACACAAATTATTTTTGACAGTTTTCTTATAATTACGAAGTTACCTACATGCTTTACATCCTATCAGTATGCCCACACACGATACACATATTATAAAGTATGAACTATTATTATAATCTAAACTATAATCTATGTATAAAGTGAAAGGCAGTATGCCACTATGCCAATATTGAATATCATCAATTCTCAATATAATGTAGGAATGCTATATAGTAGAAAATGCGGCATAAATTCACTTTTGCTAGGTAACCAGCATTTTTCTTTAAAATTTTTTTTTGAAACATACGTAAGTACTTACTTAAACGAGTTAAGTACGATGGTTCTAAAATAAATAATAATTTAAATACGTATGTTTTTTTTTTTTTTTTTTATTCTTGGTACAGCTTCAACTGCTAAGGTTATTAGCTTGCAACAGAAAATGAGATATTTAGTTACATAAGAATGTACAATAGTTTCTTAAATTAGTTTTACATATAATTTAGTTTTGGTTACATATAGATTTACTAGCTCCTTAAATTAGGTTATACATATCAATTTGTTTTAGAAATGCGATGATTTTGTTGGTGTTGTCATGTGTTGGGTTGAGGGCTTCGA
>NC_042494.1:90066248-90100365 GCF_005508785.2 Acyrthosiphon pisum | reverse complement strand
TTGATTCTACGAATGTGAAGGGGTGGTTCTCCAGATATAGATAATATACTTGGAATGGGGCTGCTTCGAAATGCTCCAGTTGCAACTCTTAGATCACGTATGTTTTAAAAAAGTTTTTTTCGGATATATTAGTACCTATTTTTATTCTCAACATGTTGCTGTAATTAGAATTTACTGATCTTAGTAACAATAACAAAAAAAGTAAGAAAGATAGGTAAATTCTTATTTTATCAACACGTTGAACATACAAATATCAACTTTTCATAAAATACAATTAAAAAAAAATGTAAATTCTTTAAACTAAAAAAAAAAACGATTTTTCCAAAATCACGCATTTTGAATTTTTTTGACTAACTTACAAATTAAGTTGTACGAATTTTTTTTTAGGGTACCTATTATATCATCATTAATAATGGATCAATAATATTATTCTATTCTTTTGTAATATTGATATTTGAAGGGAGAAAATCCAAAATGTGGTAGGTATTACCAAAATTTCGAAAATTGAGTTACACATCGTTTTTTATGGAAAAAAATATGAAGAGTTCGATTTTGCAGTCAAAATTAAATTATATCGATTACTTTTATGAATAAAATCGATTTTAAAACTGATGTTCAATGCATAACGTGATATTGCCACATTTAATGTCATTGCAAAACGTGGTACAGGCAGGCGCAATTTCAACTTTTGACTTGGGGGGGGGGGGGGGTGGGCTAAATATATTAAAGGCAAGCAGACCATTGCAATATAGCATTTTAAAATTGTATGTCCTGTTTTTTTTTTTTTTTTGGGGGGGGGGTTATCCCCCCCAATTTGCGCCTATGGGTACGGGTACCTATTACATGTTCAATCATGTTCAAATCAAAATGTATTATTGCCCATGTTATTTGTATTGGGGCCTACTTGTTATCATTGCAAAACGTGATATTACAAATATTAAATTTTTCTTCAAAACATGGTATTGCCATTACCTTTCCAAAACCTGCAAAACCACGTTTTGGCCTGTAAACAATTTTTAAAGTATTGAAACTAAGTTTTAAATTCAAAATAGATTTATTTTGACACCGCCAATCTTATTTTTTACATTTAATTACAATTTACAAGTATTAATTCATGTCATAGAACGTGATATAGTTTTTCTTAATTTGTGAATATTTTGATTTTTGGCAATACCATGTTTTTGATTTTCACCCTTCATTAAGGTATACATTATTGCAAAGGTGGGCAAGTTAATGAAAATAATTAACTCAAGTTAAGTTAAGTTAAGAGGACACTAGAGCGATAAGTTAAAAGTTAACAGTTTACAAATTATAAATTTAACTCGATAAGTTAAAAGTTAATAAAGAAAAAAATATTAACTTAACTCAGTTTAAAAAAAGTTAATCTATTTTTTTTTTAATTAGTAGGAATGTAAATCACATAAAAAGTAAATTTATGTTTCTAGTTTCTAATGTATAAATTATAAAAAACAATTTTATTGAACTTTTATCATAATGTACACTGTATACCCTTTTACTTTTACTTTATTTAAAAATATTAATTTTATTAAAAACATAATATATAAATTACAACTTGATAAAATATATTAATATACACAAGATTATTTTTCAAGAAAAAGAACAGAAATGTTTGTGTTTTTGTGTTGGATTATTTTTATTTTATACTGATATACCATATATATATACAAACGAAAAATTTCAAAATGTTTTTAACTTGATGGATTTTTTAAAATCAACTGAGAAAAGCTAAGTTATTTCAAGTGTAAATTAAACTAGTTAAGTTTATAAGTTGATTAGAAAATAAACTAACTAGTTAAATTAAATAGTTAGATAAATAATAATAATAGTAATAATAATAATAATAATAGTTAAATACCTTTGCGTTTTTGTAGTCATGTAGCAATGCAACATATTATTATTCACACTGTTTTATATTTAAGAGTATACAATACAATTAGATAGACCGCAAGTTACAGTATACCTAAAAGAAAAATTAATATCTAAAAAAAAACACCAAATTTGTCCAATTAGTAAGTTATGGTCAAAATTGTATTTTTATATTAGCTCATATGAGTTCATATTAGAATCCAAGTTCAGTTTAAATACTCTGAACAAATGGACATATACACATACTACATAGTAGGTAATGGCACATTGATTACAATTATTGTAATTAATATGATTAATTATTAAACTTGTTTTGGATTTAAATCGTGATATTCTTGTGTAAGTACGTACCTACTCAGAAAACTCAGATCTATAAATTGAATTACAGATTATTTAAGTTTGGCATAAATGCAGTAGTGCTACCAAAAGAATTTTTTTTCAAAATGTGTTTTTGTATGCTCAATTTGATGGTACTTTTAAAAAAAATATCTCAAACTTAATTTGGAAGTTATAGCCAAAAAACTTCAAAATGCTCGATGGTTGAAAAAATTGTGTTTTTGAGTTTAAAATATTAAGAATTGAAATCTTTTAAAATTTTTTTTTATGAAATGATGATATTTGTATTCTCAACATGTTGGTGAAATCATAATTTACCTATCTTCCTTATTTTTTTTGTTATTGTTTATAAACTACGTAAAACCTACAATTAAGTTTTACGTAGTTCGTTACCTAACTATAACATATTATCAAGCCATATATACTATATTATGATCTATAGACCTGGTAGGACTGAGTCGGTGAAATGATAAAAATTTGATAAGATTAACTGATAACAGCCACGAAAACTTTAATAATAATAATATAACTAAAATATAATTGCATACCCTTATGAATTATTATTATTTATTAGTAAATTAGTCATTACCATTGAATATAAAATATTAAGTCTTCGTTACATACCAAATGTTATAAATTATTAGTTATAATAATATTTTTTAATCTTGAACTACAGTGCTCAATATTACCGTTAAAATATATATATATACTTAAGTCTTATAGTAATAAATATTTCTGTTGTCAATTAATTATGAATTTGTTTTAAGTGTGAAATCGTTAGTGCATCAACTTTGGGATATGATTTTATATGCTTTAATTTTAAGAAGCCGGGACATTCTACCACTGACGTCCACTACCAATTATCACTGTAGTAATGGCGAGAGCGCCATTGACTTGAAACTAATCAACAAGATCGTAAAGAGTGTTCTAAAAAAAACTGATTTACCCAAAAATAAATGTTTCCTTCGCACCAACGACAAAACCTACTAGTATGTACATGTTAATTTGACGTTATCGCTATTATTACTTTTTACCAACTTAAAAATTAGGCATTAATACTAGGTATAATACTACTATTTCCTAAAAAATATATTTTTCAAAATGTATATTCTAAAATATTATCTAAATTGAATGCTTAAACATGTATTGAATAATGACAGTTACCATCTATATCAATAATTTCAAATTACTGCACATAAATGGGTAAAATAACCATAAATATTTTTATTATTTTATAATTATAAAAATAATAATACTACCTACCTAAATAGGTATTTTATAATTTTAATAATAAGAATTATATCTAATAGATTATAATATATAATATGTTTTCCCTCGTGTTTTCCTAATTAACGTTATTACCATCCCATTTATTTTTTAAAACTGATTGTAATATAAAGTTTGAATAAAAAATGATATAGGTATATCAGATATCTATTTAATAAGTATTTTTAACTATTATCATCATAGGCACAAAAATGTCCATAGCCCCCCAAACATTTCCTATACATTTTTTTCAGTTTGTCTGTTGTCTATTCAAAAGTAGATATTCTTTCATGTAATATTATTTTCTGCTATGTGGAAAAATTAAAATTATCAAGTAAAAAATGCAAATCTTATGAAATTTGTAAAAAAAAAATTGCTATAATTTACTATAATGTTATAATGTGATGTTATTTATAGTACAGATATTATTCATATTTATTAAAACATATTAAGAGGACGTCACACAGGATTGTCTCCATCTTTAGTCTTACAAATGTACAAGACACCAAAAACTGTTTTGAGTGGGACAACTTTTATCTTTCTAAGTTTATGGTAATGGCTCCAAAATTTCTGAACATATAGGGAAGAAAATTATCTATGTAACAGCGTGCCTATATTTTAGATAACGTAAATACAATAAAAGTTATTTGTACCTAAATATTTTGTTTTTTTTTGTTTTTTTCATTTGCCTATACAAATTGATTGGATAGTGCTATTAAAAAAAATCTGTTGCACAGATAAAGTTCTTTGTGTGTTGTGAAAATTTGGCAGTTCTACAACTAATATGGTGCGAGAAAAGTTGTCCTGCGAAAATAGTTTTTGCTATGTTGTACATTTGTAAGACAGAGACAACACATGCGGGTGTGACATCCTCTTAATGACTATTTTATTTTTTTTGTAGAAATGTCCTAAAACTTATCTATGTAATAAAATAACAATTTTAAATATTATAATGTTTACCCATTTAATTTTTTGTTTTAGCTTTTTACCATGTTTAAATATAATTTGCATGGCAATGTGCATTCCATCATATCCTCAAGTTTTAGCCTACAGCTTTTTAGAAGAACTAGCTGGAGAGTTTACAAAAAAATATGACCGTTTTAAAGTAGAACAAGCTTTGAGACCCTACAATCTTATTGAATTTGGTAATATATTTAAAATTTTCAGTTTTAAATATTTTCAGTTTCAAATTGTACCTAGGTACATAATTTAATGCATGCAAAATACATAGGTATGTACCTCCACAGGGGCAATAACTTAAGTGCTTAAAACATTAAGAAAAAGTCCCTTAAACATACAATACAATAAAATAATATGTATTTAAAATTGTATTGTTAAAAAACATCATAGTTTTTCCACAAAATTAATTTTTTTCACTCACAGTAAATTTATTTCATCCTCCTTATAAATCTAACAAACTTATCTCTACAAAATATGCTTCCATCTGTTGGTAAAATTCTTTCCCCAAACTTACAAACTTCAGGACTAACATTCAGTTTTTTTTTTAAATATAATAAAAATAATTGTTAGTAGTAGTGTACTAGTGTATTACCTAATACCACTGATTATACATAATATGTATAGTATTATACTATGTATAATCAATGCTAATACTAACAAAAAATACATTCATATATAACAGAAAAACTCAGGTGCCAAAAACAGATTTGACTGTTTAAATAAACATTCTACTTTTATAATATGAACATTTACTCATAAATTTGGTTGTTATTTTATACGCCAATTAGATAATAATTTGACGTTATCATAGTTATATTACCACTATCAAAAATATATAATTTTAGAAACTTAATCGATTTACATTAAGTACAACATTCTGCCAGATAAATCTAAGTATATAGCAAGGCTGCTCAAACCCAGGCCTACTGGCCACGCTATGGCCAGTCAACTCAATTGTCACAAGCTTGTTGGTATTATTTTTAATTTTTATGTTTATAGATTGTCACGACTGTTTGTCTGTCGACGGTCGTCTTATATCGGCAAAATTAGGTAGTACATTTTTATTCAAAGTATTGTAAAAATAGCGACCATAAATATGAGCTGAAATTCTTGTTCATAAGATAAGCCAGCTAAATGTAATTGAAAATATAGCTCACTTCCAAACTAAATTGGGCAGCCTTGAAGTATAGCATATAATTTTATATATATCTGAATTTAGTCACAATGATCCCACACACAATAATACTTTTAAATTATCTTCCATTATCAAAAATTTTATTTATATATTACCAAAAAAATAAAAAAAAAGTTGAAATTTAAAATACAAGTTTAATTTTTGAATTCCCCGATATATGAATATAATTTTGTGACCGCACTATTATAAGTATATTTTGCATTAAAGTTCATGCTCTAATTGTTATATACCTAAATAAATACAAATAGATCTGAAACTATAAAAATATCAAATAAAGATATCGGGCGCAAGAAGGGGCACTTATAACCCCTTGGAAATTGTTGCGTAAAATTAAATTAAATGAATTCTATATGAAATTTTCCCCCTCCCCCTGCAAAAATGTATATGGGTGCCCATGAATCCAGACATTAATAATATATTATTTCAATTAAAAAATAATATGTATGGACATATACTATATACATTCAAGTCTCTAGAACTCGAATCTCAAGGGGAATAAATATTCATAAGACTAAATATCCCAAACACAACTTAAAAACACTTCAAATTTGAGTTATCGAGACTTGACTGTATTTACATTAAATTATATCCTTACAATATGTATTAATATAATTTAGATACTACTATACATCCTATCCAACAAATGTATAATAAACCACAACAACTGACATCCAGGATAAATTTGGCTGAAATTACTCGTGATATCACATTAGATCCACCTCAAGAAGTATTTATTGTTGAAGAAAATTCTAAGAATAATATTCATACACCACAAGTTATTCCTCCGACTGTTCGAGGTAAATTTCAAAAGTGCAATAATAAATATAAATTGGTATAGACATAATATAAAATAATACAACATACTTATAAATACTATAACAATACATTTGGTTTATTATTTTAAGTATAATATAGTTATATTTTAATTAATTAAAATTTTTATTTTCAAAGGAATTAAAGATTTATTCAGATTTATTCATTGAAAAATCCATTTATTTTGTATAGGTGCTGTGTTTCATTACACAAACAACTTTAATAAAGTTTTACTTTTAGTTCTCAACTTTCAATATTGACCAGGCTGATAATGTTATGAAATACAAATCAGTGTATATAATTAGTGTTTATGATTAATGAAAGGTTTTGTAGTTCTTTTATTAAGTTTTTCTAAAATTGATTTACATTTTGGTTCTGAGGAGAGTGATGTCTGTAATGATTTTAGAATGATGTTTTTATTTATTTATTTTTGTCTAAGTCTAAAAAGAAAAAAGGCTCTGATTTTCAACTTTGAAGGTGATACCTGGTAGCAAATAGAATTTAGTTTGAACTTTTTGACGTGTCAAAATTAAAAATTTCTCAGTAGCTACTTTTTAAAATAATTGAAAATTACACAAAAAAAATAAAATGTCAATATTATTATTAACTAGCTTATTTCCGTATAGCGTACTTCCTTGACCTTAAAAAATTACAACTCTTAAAAATATCATGATTGTTGAACTCCTTTAGGTGTAATTTGCTGCATTAAGTGCAACTCGGCCACCTTGGTAGGAAATGTGTGAAAATTTGATTTGATGTAAGCTTGTATCTAGTCTGCGTCCCATTAACCACTAGCAACCATTTATAAACAAAAATTTCCATCGTAAATTTCAAAACTCCTGTTTGAGCGCCCCTGGGTTGGACCTACCCGGTCCAATTGTGAATCTAAATCATCCCGGGAACAACTTAAACACCCACAAAAATGTCATCAAAATCGGTCCTGCCGTTTAGGTATGCTTAAAGAACAGACAGACAAACATTTATTTTTATATATCATATAAAATTGTTTGATAACTTTGGCTACAAAAAAATTTTACCGTCTTCATTCTGAATTGTTTTTCATTGTATTCAAATTTAACACATCCATTACCACAATCTATTAGCTTAAAAGAGTAAATTTATTTTATTGTGTTTATTATATATTATGTCATAACTGTATTTTAAATAAAAGTAGACAACTGTGAAATTGTACAAACAATAGCACCTCTATAGTTCATCAATTGTATCATGATAGTAGTTTAGAGAATCAATAAGTACCTAATAAAATGTAATTAATATTTTTATTATTTTGTTTTTACAGTTGGACCACTGCCTACTTTAGAACCTTTGTCTTTCATTGACAAAACATCTTTAATTTTTACTATATGTTTAATTGTTCATAGTATTGTCGTAGTAATGGATACATGGAGGAGTTGGACAACTGAGGTATGAAGTATTGATGATAATAATAATGGATTATATAGTGTAAATAAATGTATATAACTAATTACGTTTTTACTAGAAAATAATTATGTGGACAAGTTTGGGACCATTTAAATTTGATCTTCACACAAATCACTAGTTTAAAATTCAACACAGTTGATAATTAACTTGTGTACTGTTTCAGGAAGATGAATCATTGGATACTGGTTGGCTTCACTTTTGTAGTATTCTCTTCCGATTAGCTCAGATGTATGTCCTTACGCACAAGCAAATGTATAGATGGAAGAAAGGGTGGGCACTGTTCTTAGTGCTATTAAGTGTAGATTGGTTTCTGTATTTCAACGATGATCTATGGCAAGTGATTTTAGTTTATGTCATTACTACACTGACTCATACATGCATACTTAGACGGAAAATTGCCATTAAGTTACCACAATATCAGATTTAAGCTTGGATAAAATATTTGAAATCTTTTGTATTAGACATTTGTGCATTAAACATAATTTGTTATTCTGTTAACCAAACAAAAAATTGTATAACAAATGTTTCTTTTTATACTAAAATTACAATATAAAACAAATATTATAATCTGTTTTTTTTCTGGTTCATTTATACTTGTTGATATATATTATTTATTTACAATTATTATTGTTCCATTGTGATAAAATAATAATAATAATGAGATTTATAAATCTTGTGTCAAGATAATTAACAATATACAATTATGAATAAGTGTTATTAAGTGTAATTGAATATGGTATCTCTATAATGCTATGTATAGAATTTGATTAGGTACATAATGTGTGCTCGGATTCAATATTTCAGTCCATCGGAATTTTTATTTGATAATTTATTTACCTATAATACTATTAAACTAGTCTTGCTTGTGGTTTATTTTGAAAGTGGAAAATTTATATCACTTTTATCATAAACTGCAAGGTTAATATTGGTTTAAAAATGTTTGTTTTAAAATGAATTTAAGATTTTATTATATTTTTTTATAACTGTTATTAAGACATCTATTTTAGATTTCAATTTGTAAAATCAATATATGTATGTAAATATAAGTTTGTAAGTATCTGTCACAGATATACCAAGTAAAACGTACATGTTTTAATAAATATTGAAAAAAAAACAATTATATTATAACTTTTTACTATGTATACCTTGGATAGCAATTTCTGTCATTATGGTTATGAACAAATCATTTTTACCATGGTTTAAAATTAACATAAGCTCTACAATAATAAATTTATTGATTTTTTTTTATCAAGAGTTTCATGTTTTACATGCTCTTGAATTAATTTGAGTTCAAAGTTTATAACACCAATATTTGATTTGTAACAATAAATGCGTCTTTTGGTAAGAAAGTGTAGTTTATTTTTATAGTAAAATATTTAAATGATATTGATTATTATAGGGTTAGTTGAACTATGATGTTTTTATAATTCTATGTTTAGTAGGTAATTAATTATAATCAAAACAAATAGTTTTTTATTTACTCAAAAGATAAATATCATTTGATTACTCATTTATTTTTGTAATAACATTTTAATATATTTAGTCGTTAATCTACTATAGGTTAGTATTTCATACAAAGCAAACAATTTTTTTGATATTTTAACGGAAAACATTATTAAACTATCATTAAAAATATATATATATATTTTAATTAGTTACCTGATACATGACGTGTTTCAGTCATCATATTTATAGGATGTTGCTGGCAACACCGCCGGAACAATCGATTCCATTATTATGTAGCTTTAGAAAAAATCTCGCACAGGTAACTAATTATTGTTCCAATCAACAGTTTTTGTGATTAATGTCAATATTTGCTTTTGTATAATTATACAGATGTCAGCTAATTTGATCCCAACAAATTACATTTTTTTAAAAATAGGTAGTCTAGAATGTTGAAACCAACAAGTGCCTTTACAAATATTTTAGTGTTTTTGCACATAGCTGTACATCACCATAAGACTTTAAATACTAAACATATAAATATATAATCTAACTTACATGTATAATTATAGTTATAAGGGGCACCACTTTTTTTTACAAAAAATGTATTAGACTTTCTCAGTCAACGTACACCTAACACAACTTATCTATTGGCTATTGTACTTACAATCTGTAGTATTTGAAGTACATAATATGACATTGTACAATATCAAAATATGATAAGATAATCATCTGGTTCTCCACCTTATTATGTACATTTGTAAAGAACAAATATAAACCCAAAGTAAATACTTAATGCTGCGGAGTTCGATAATTTAAATGCACCATATAAAGAATAACAGTGTTTGCATTATGTAGTGCTGCAAATTACCAAAGTTTGTTAATAAAATCAAAATTCAACACATTCCAGCAATAAGCATAAATAAAAATGAAATATGATCTTAAAACTCATGTGGTATTTGAGTTAAGCTAGATTTAACACAGAAACCAAACATTTGACAATTATTTTGTTAAAATCAATATAGGATAGAGGTGTTAATGTGTCGTTAGTATAAAATATATTAAAATTGAAATAAAAAATCAATCAGATACAGCCGAGTTTGCCAAACTCTTTACCCAGGGCTAAGAAAATCTAAAAATGAATGTTCCACCATCGATGAAACTCTAAAGTATTGTATACAACATCACATTGAAAACACAAAAAATATAGGAATCTTAAGTAAAATTGAAAAAATTTAAGTTACTTTCAATCATTATTTGGTTTAATATTATTATAAAGATGAAAAATCATTCATCAAAGATGTAGACTGTAGACATGAAGAATAATGTAGCCTACAATAAATTATGAAATCAACAGTTGAAATAGACTGTTATTAAACAATAAGATTTAATTACAAAGCAAAAAAAAACTTTTACAAACTACAATAGAATTAAATTAAAAAGCACCTTTGAAATAAAATAACTTTGAAGCTCAAGATAGACTTTAACAACAAAAATCATTAAACATTTCATCTTCATCAATTCCTTCAAAAATATTTTGAATAATAGACATTTCATTGTTTGAATATTGATCTTCAGGTTTAAATTCATTTCTCGTCCGTTTGGTTGGTGGTTCTTCTGGAGAACTACTAGAAACGGTAGGAACACTTTTGAAGAAATTATGAGCTATAGGAGTTTTTGGTTTGAAAAAACTTTTAACGGGTGTTGATTGGCCAGGAGTATTATCTGTGATTTGGTAGTTGACATTTGATGGTTGAGAACTATGATCGGTTGAAATGTTGTGTAATTTTAAATTAGTAAGAGCATTCATCCGACTCTTAATATTCTCTGAATGAGCATTTTTGTTAAAAGTTTCCACGTTAAATGCATTCCATTGATTGGCTCCATTAACAATTTCTTCATTTGTCATATCTGTTGTTCGAGTCACAATTACTTCTTCAACATCCTCTAAAATTTCATACAAATTATTTCCAATTAGTACAATAGTGTTTCTTAAGAGGATGTGTTATCTCCGTTATACACACATATGACATAGACAAAACGAGTTTACGCACACTGAGAAAAACTCTCTCAATTTTGGTCCTAGAGTAAAATAATACCTATTATGAAATTGAATTATGACAATATTTCCGAGGGCAAGTTTTTTTCCATTATACCCAATATAACGTTCATTTTATCGTTTAGAAATACCAAAAATTTCAACATCTTTAAAATTTAAATTTTATATATAAAAAACTCAGTCTTGTCCTCTAAAATATTGTCATTTTTTAATTTTCTAATAGGTATTTTTATTCTAACACCAAAATTGAGCAAGTTCTACTCAGACTGCGTAAATGCATTTTGTCTATGTCTTTCATGTGTAAGATGGAGACAACACATGCGGGTGTGACACCCTCATAATAATAATAATTAATGCCATTCATACCAGAAGAATAACTGTAAATGGCAACTAAATGATCACTAGTAATATTTAGTGTAAATCCTTTGAGTATTTTTTGACATGATACACCAACATTGGATAATACTAAAACAGCCCCTAGTTTTAATTGACTGCTAAATTGGTTCCAAACAGCTCTATGAATTGTTCCTCTGATATGTCCCGTTTTGTCAGCAAGTAGAACTGTTGGATCTGGTGATAAACAATCAATCTCTTTCAAAACAGAAACAAAAAAAGGTATTTTATCCGTGAAAAAAAGACCAGACGCAGTGTATGGAAGCAGTTTCTGTTTTATCCATGCCACATTAAATTTATCTAACAAAATATCAACATCAGTGGTGAAAAAATCTGATAGGAATTGCTGATATGGTGATGATGAAAAAGATGAGTCATTCGCTTGAGTGCACAAATTCTAAGTATAAAATCAAACCAAAATTAATAAAACACGAAACGTAGTATATTATATATAAAATATTATGGATGAGACTAGATATCCTAAATTTTATTGTACTTAAATAGAATAAAAAAAGGTCATATTTTGACTATAAATTATAATTTTAAAAAATGTCGAGGGCAATTACCTCTTCTCTGTTATCATTATCGCTAATGTTAATTGACCTATCCAAAGATTCCAAGTTTGAAGGATCTTCGGAATAAAGATCTTTCTGAAAATAATATAAAGGGAAACGGTGTAGTTACTTCAAATAAGTAATTTGAAGGTAATAAACAAATTTGTTAACTATAAATAAAACTATTATGTATTTACATTTTCTGAAAGAAGACCAGCAGGTCCAGGAAATTTTCTAGATGTACTTTTTGGAGTCATTATTTTTACACTAGTAATAGTTGTATTAAGGTGACTATTGCAATTTGATTTATTAAAACCTGAAAAAAAAACAATTTAAGTATAGACCATTAAATATAATATATATTATAATAAATGAAAAAGTCTTAATTAAGATGCATATTTATGATTTATGTTGTTAAATAAAAAAAGTAAACTTAAGATCTTTTAAATTTACTTTTTATGTTTGAAGATTTTATCTGGTAAATTTCAGAATTGGCAATAGAAACCTGAAATAAACAATATAATGAATTTTAATTTATAAATTTAAAAAAAAAATTGATTTTTGCGATTGTAATTTAATGATAATAATGTCAAATTAAATATAATTAAAAGATTGATTAATTAATTAATGATTTATGTATAGTAATAAATTGTTTATAGAATAAAACCTCATTATGATCATCATTAAAATTAAATTTAGGTGTACAGTCATTGTCCTGTAGTGGACTCCTAGGACCTTGGAGTATATTGGATGTGTTGAAAAAACTCTGAAATATAAATGGTTTAAAAATAAATAACACAAAATACAATACTACTTACAAAATATTTAATATATTACTTCGTCGTCAGAATCAAAATCATCATCAAAATTTAATTTATTTGGCTGACTTTCAATAAATGGTTTTGTAATTTCTGATTTGGATTGGGTTCCGAGCATATTTTGTGATATCTTTAAAATAAATAAAATAAAATTGCATAAAAAATATTTGTTGAAACTCACTATTCTTTTGGTTTTCTTTTTCTTTTTAACCAAAATGTACCAACATTATGATCTCAATATTAAGAAAATATGAATTTATAATTACACTCACATCATTATTTTTATTCTGTTCTTTTGTTGTTTTTTTTTTTAATTCAATATTTTCAGAGTGTGAAGATTCCAATTCAAAAACTGAATTTGATACATTTAGGAATATCTGAATTATAATCAAATATAATATGTTAGTAATAAATAATTAAATCAAAAATGTACTTAAATAAAAGTTATTATACTTCATCATCATCTTCAAAATTTGAAGTAACAGGATTTGAATTTGATGATTTTAATGGTGATGTACGAGTGAATGGAGGCATCTGGGTATTAAGAAATACCTATAAAAAAAATAGATACTGATAGGTTATTTTTTATATAAGTCGTATTGCTATTATAATTAACAGCCTAATATATGATATACACATTATGACAATTGTAATTTATAAATAATTACATTTATAAATGAAATTTCTATTCCCTTCTTACAATAACTAACAAGTTTTAAAATGAAAACCATGTTCAATTTCAATCACAAACAATCATTTTTACAATATAGTTATAAAAGAATAAAATAAATTTACTTCGTCGTCTAAATCAAAATCTTCAAGTTCAAACATGTTAAATATTTTTCACTGCTACACAAAATTATCACATTTTCCTGGTAATTAAAAAAAAATTTAATTCCAAATATATTAGTATATTGTACATTGTTTAGAATTTTATCCTTTTATTGTATAAAACACTAAAAATTAATTATTTAATTATGAACTAGTGAACTACTGTTGGTTCATGTACTGTACACTTCAATTTTCTTCACATTCTACACAATTTGAAATGTTTTCGTTTTAACAGCAAGTATCTGTTTCTTAGATACTTTTAAAGTTAGTTCATATTTTGTAAGTTGTAACTTTTCAGAATTTCAGATAGTAAATACCCAAATCACGATATTGTCGATAAAATCTAAATAATTAAATTTATTATTTTGTTGATTATTAACATTTTAAAAATATTATTGTTAAATCGTGATAAACGAATTTGATAACGGTTATGATAAGCACATCGAGATGTAAATACCACGGACTAAGATAGTACTATCTTAGTCCGTAGTAAATACATAAAAAAAATGATAATGTATAATCTAGTCGGGTCGTTATACCCTACTACCTATTACGGCACCATAATATTGTTATCAAGCAAAAATCTGTTATCTAAAATATGCGCGGCAATTTTTATTTGATTTTTGATGGCCTAAACCCAGTGGCGTCAACAGGGGAAAAAAATGTGGAATATTTGTATAATTTATTTAATATGTTACTTATATTAGTATGAAAAAATCACAATAGTCAATATTGTTACTATTTTTAACGAACTATGTGTAGGTACTTTCAATGTATTTATTGTAAATTGTGGATACCAGTGTATAGTGGTATTTACACTTGGTAAATAAATGTAAGGGTACATCACCCCAAAAATGACGCCCCTGGCTGAAACCAAATTAATTGGATATTTAACTTTATACAATGTAGGTCGTAGATGCAATTAGATCTATTGTGGTTCACAATGTCATTGATGCAATTAGATCTATTGTGGTTCACAATGTCATTGATGCTATTAGATCTATTGTGGTTCACAATGTCATTGATGCTATTGAGATAAGACCAGACATGACATAATATATAAAACTATTAAATATAATAGGTACTTTATTACAGTATAGTAATGTACTACTTCATAGTAATATGAAACATATCCAAATACAAAAATATAAATAAAGAATTGTTGCAAAACTGGTTTTGTATATTCTCCTAATAAATTGAAGAGAAAAAATCTTTCTTCAATTCACTTTAGTATGGTTTACTTATATGAGTGAACAGTTTAGAGTAACCCATTTAACCATTGCTTTATATTCATCATGAGTGACAGTGACTTTTTTAATAATTTAAAATCAACATTAATTAATGCAGAGATTTGTAATGAAAAAACAATTGGAGAGACAGATAATTTTGAGCTTTTTTTTAAACAAATTAATATATTAGGTTATGGATTTGTAAAAAGCAAAACAACAAAATATGATGGTCATTTGTATGTCTAGTTTTGTAAAGAATACTTTTAAAAAGTATTTGAATAAATGCTCAAATATATGCTCAAGTATTTTTACCTAATCTAAACATCTACATTTACAATACTTTTGGTTTTTAAAGTATGTTTGTAATTATCAATTAACATATTATAGTTTAGTAGGTTTTTTTAAATTAATTAATTCATTTAATTCATACTTAAAGTCCATCAACAATATAAATATATAATTATATACAATAACATACCATCGAATGACTAAATTTATATTTAAACTTAAACTCTTAAACTCACTTAAATAATTCACATATAAATAAATCAACATTGTATATTATATTTGCCCATTTTACAATTCGATGCATCAGAGAATTAGACATTAAATAGGTTGTTGCTACAGGCAAAGAAAATAATTCTACACATCTTAAATAATGAACAATAATTCAGGGCTATGAATCAAATTATTGAGCAGTTTATACAACAAATTTAAGTTCACTGTTTTTGTTCTTACTTCCAAAGTAACTAAGTTTAAAAATTTAAGTAAATACTTATTTAAATATACTTATAGGGGAAGCTTATAAGTACAGATTCACCTTAGAACGTGGAGAAATTCCCATTAAGTTTATGGGTTGTCCATTCATCATAAAAGATCATATTAATTATGAATGTGTTAATGGGCCAGAGAAAAAACCAAAAGACAATTATTTAACTGTAAGTAGAGTTAAAATAATATTGACAATATTATATAATATCATACAGTGAATAATTCAGTAAAGAAGATGATAAAAGGATATTATTTATATTTTTAGAACGATCATCCTACAATTACAAAAAAAAAGTTTCATTTACATAGCACAAAAAAATATAATTGTTCAGCAGTTTTGACAAGAATACAACTAATGTATTTCCCCGAATATGTAATAACAGAATGTTCACTGACTAAATGGGGGCTTAAAAAACAGGTACTATAAGTTTTTTAAATTGGAATTTTCCATTAAATGTGGTACAAATAATGGAGTTGAATCTGAAAATAAATTATTAAAACATTTTAATTTTTTATTAATTTTAGATACTTGATTGCTTAAAAAATGATATTGAGATGGGAAAACAAGTTGTTACGAAAAATAAATATCTAATTTGTGTTTCCTTACCGTCAGTACACAACCACGTAATAGAAACTTCTCTTTTAAATCTTCCAATAGATAATTCTGTTTATAACGAAATATCAAGGTTGGTAAATAATGGATTTTCAAATGTAAAAATCGTTCAGTCAATGTTGAAAGATTTTGTTGAACGTTCACATTCAAAACCATCAATTTTGTCACGAGCATTTTACCCTGATGAACGAACAATCAGGAATTTTATTATAAAATTCACATATCAAAAACATCAAAGCAAAATTGATCAAAATGCTCTTCAAATTAAAATTGAACAATGGAAAATATCCGAACCAAAAGATAATTTTTATTTTCGGCCATTTAGTGAAGAGGATGGAATTATAGAGCAATTACTTTTTTGTCAACAAACGGAATGGCAAAGATACTTACTTAATCGATATGGTAATGTATGTTTTCTTGACGCAACATACAAAACTACAAAATATGCACTTCCATTATTCCTCCTTGTTGTAAAAACCAACGTTAACTATTCTGTTGTTGCTTCATTTTTTGTTCAATGTGAAGATTCAAAATCTATTGAAGAAGGTTTAACAATAATTAAATCATGGAATACGACGTGGTCTCCTCAATATTTCGTTACAGATTACTGCGAAGCAGAATATAATGCAATTACCAGGATTTTCAATTGCCCAACTTACATATGTGATTTCCATCGAGAACAGGCATGGTTAAGATGGACAAATAAACAGGGAAATCTGAATATTAAAGAAAATCGAGGTGAACTTCTGATACTCTGGAGGAACATTGCTAACAGTAGAAACCACATTGAATTTATTCATAAAGTTGAGAAGATGAAGTTAACTGATGTATGGTTGAAAAATCCGAAGGCACAAGATTATTTTATTAAAACATGGCTTACAATTGAAGAAAAATGGACTAGTAAGTTTTTTAAATTGGAATTTGATATTAAAATTGGTACAAATAATGAAGTTGAATCTCAAAATAAATTATTAAAACATTTTTATTTGAAGTTTTCTAGTGATAAATCACTAAATAGTACAATAGAAAACATTATTGAACAATTTTTACCACGCAATCTTTATGTAAATATCAGAAGAAAAATTTTAAACTTAATAATCATGATTATTATAATGCATTATAAAAAAATATCAAATGTTATTCCAATTTTTCTACATGGACGACCTGAAACATTTGTGAAACATATATATGACCGTTTTGTCATAGCTCAAAATATATACAGTGAAAAAAGAATAAACAAACTTACATTATTAGAACATCAGTTTGAAGTACAGAGTGAAAATGGGTCCAATGTATATGTAGTAGATTTTACTGTACCAAGTTGTACATGTTTAGATTTTGAAAAGTATCATTGGCCATGCAAACATATATGTGCCATATTCATATATGTACCAGGTTATTAATTTAATGATCTGCCTGAAAAATTTAAAAATAATGTTTACATATCCACCGACCCTAGGTACTCAATAACAAGCCACAAGAAGTAAGGGGTCAGTCTAATTTACTGATTTACTGATTTATTGATTTGGTGCCATAGCGCCTGTCGCATGTGTAAACTAAGTCCGAATAAGTTCAAACTCCACAAGTGCCATTATAATACCCCCCTTCAACTCCCTACCAAATTCCAGGTTGCCCCGTCGATTTTCACTTCCGGGTTACTTGTCGTAGAAATATCACGAACTTAAAAACTTAACCAAAAATTATGAAATTTTTTACACGGTATGGATTGTACCGTATTTAAATATGGGGAAAATTTCAAGTGCCCACCTCAAAAACCCATGCAGTTATAAAACAAATCAGTAATTTATTCACATAATCGAATCAGTAAAATCACGCGCCGCCGTCCAAGAATTCTGCTGATTTGCTCTTACACCCGCAATACTTAACCAAACATTTTTGATTACTGATTACATTAAATTTCAGGTACCTATATATATGGATGGATTCTAAGTCATACTCAAGTGCTATATTTTAGTAACTATTGTATAGGTGGGTACTTATTTTGTAAGAAGTAAATTTGAGAAAAATGTCTAACCCTCATAATTAAATTCCAAACACAAGTCCTAAACAAATTATTATAGTTTATAACACTTTTAGGTTAAACAAGACTATATATATATTTTTTTTATTAAATTTAACAAATTAAACAAAAACTTAAACTTTCAATTAATTACTTTTCTTAGTGACGGTATATTATACACCAATATATTTTATAAAAACTGTATAAACCAAATTTGAATATATTGTTATAAAAACTGGACTTAATTACATACAATTTGAAAGCAATATAGCAAAAATTCATTAAGTATTGTAATTTATTGGTAAAAAAAAAAACAATTAATGCTGCATACTTTATACATACATTTTTATATCGAAACTTAGGTACATTGTATGATAAAGATTAACTTAAAAATGAAAAGTGTAAGTTACTATAATATGATAAATTATATAATATTTCATATATGGATGGATTCTAAGTCACACTCAAGTGCAATACGTTGCTTTATTTAAGTAAATATTGTACAGGTAGGTACTTTTTTTGTAAGAAGTAAATTTTAGAAAAATGTCTAACCCTCATCATTTATTTCCAAACACAAGAGATACAACTTTGGGTATCAAAATTGCACCTTATAACATTGTAAATACACTACAGGTACTAAAAGGTACAACTGTTTTCATTTATTGATATTTTGTGAAACAAGTTGCTCAGCCAAATTATTATTATTATATTATGTTAAGACACATTATTATGAAGGCAAATTACCAAATAATTCAATGCTCAAAAAACATATTAACATTATATTATATGAGCAGTTGTCATAATAATGCACTTAAAATATATGCACTAGTTGTAAAATGCTACATTCAAAATTAAAATAAATCCAAAGAACAGCTAACCTTAGCCCGTGACAAGCTAACCTTTAATTTTAATTGTAAATTCAGGGATGTAGATAAATCCTAAGTCACTGTCTAGTGTTATATTATGTTATAATGATCATATTAAATATTAAAATTTATATTTTTTTTATAATGTGTAATAATTGCTTTATTTTAGTAAGTGCCCTAGAAATGTTGTAATGCAACAAAACATACGAGATCATTTCTTATCATTTTGTATGATTTTACTGATTCGATTATGTGAATAAATTACTGATTTGTTTTATAACTACATGGGCTTTCGAACTTGAAAATTTCCCCATATTTAAATACGGTACAATCCATACCGTGTAAAAAATTTCATAATTTTCGGTTAAGTATTGCGGGTGTAAGAGCAAATCAGCAGAATTCCTGGACGGCGGCGCGTGATTTTACTGATTCGAATATGTGAATAAATTACTGATTTGTTTTATAACTGCATGGGTTTTCAAAGTAGGCACTTGAAATTTTCCCCATATTTAAATATGGTACAATCCATACCGTGTAAAAAATTTCATAATTTTCGGTTAAGTATTGCGGGTGTAAGAGCAAATCAGCAGAATTCTTGGACGGCGGCGCGTGATTTTACTGATTCGATTATGTGAATAAATTACTGATTTGTTTTATAACTGCATGGGTTTTTGAGGTGGGCACTTGAAATTTTCCTCATATTTAAATACGGTACAATCCATACCGTGTAAAAAATTTCATAATTTTTGGTTAAGTTTTTAAGTTTGTGATATTTCTGCGACAAGTAACCCGGAAGTGAAAATCGACGGGGCAACCTGGAATTTGGTAGGGAGTTGAAGGGGGGTATTATAATGGCACTTGTGGAGTTTGAACTTATTCGGACTTAGTTTACCCATGCGACGGGCGCTATGGCACCAAATCAGTAAATCAGTAAATCAGTAAATCAGTAAATTAGGCAGTACCAGAAGTAAGTACAATTGATTTGAATATGCAAAATACTACAACTGCTGCTACTACAAGATTAATATTAAAAGAACAAAAATGTACAAGTGCTGAAAACATTGATAATAACAGGAATCTACCAATACAAAGTAGAGAAATTCTGAAAAAAATTACAGACCTGACTTACTTAATAGACCAAAGAGAATATTCTGCAGAATGGTTACAACAATTGAAGGTTCTAAATAGTGTTTACGAAAAGATGAGTGATATGGCAAATAAAGAAGATGGGCTAAACTTATTACCTTCTAAACGCAATTCATTAGCATTATTAGACTTGCCAAAAACTACAAAAAAAAAAAAGAATTAACCAAACAAGACAAATTAACATGCTAATAAACTATTGACAAACATACTATGTATAGTAATTTTTTTACAAAATTGTGTTATACCTTTTTATTTTATAAAATAATTTTATATCTGTGGAATTGATAAATAATATTATGTGAATTGTGAACTAAAATAATAATAATTATAATAATCCATGGTGAATACCTAATTAATTTTATGAGAAATGAGAATGTGATAAAACAAAAATGATAACAATATTATGGTGCCGTAATAGGTATAGTATTTATAACGACCCAGGGTTCCGTACCATTATCGGCATTATCTATAATATATTATATTATATTCTAACGGATTTTTAGTACCTACCTATTTGTTATTAGAGCGGCAACAGAAATACATCATCTGTGAACATTTCAACTGTCTAACTTTCACGATTCGTAAGATACAGCCCGGTGACAAATAATAATAATCATGAAAAAAAGAACAATTTATAATTTTTAAAATTTTAAAAAATGTTAAGAAAGTATCAGTGGCACAATTATGGCTTAAATGTTGGGGGGGGGGGCAGTGGCGTACACAGGATTTTTCATTGGAGAGGGCTTGAAAATAAGTTACAATTTTATTTTTATTTTGTCCAGTCTAATAATTTCAGACGTTTATTTGAGGTATTTTAAAATGTTTGTAACTTTTCCACTTTTATAATAGAAAAAATGCTCTGATCATAAACATCGATGCTGGATGTATGTTTTTGGAAGCGAATTGGATCTAGTTGATACTTTTAGGAGGTCGAAATTGAAAACGCCCATTGCTTTCTACAATAATTGGAGAAAAAAAAAATTAAAATTTATTAAAATTGTTTGGTAAACAGCTGGTTCTACCGTCCTCATTTGGATTGTATTTGATTAATTTAAATTTGTTTTTTATTATTTATTCATTCGATCAAAAAGCTTGAAAATATAATGCTTAAGTTTTTATTATAGCTAAAATATTAACGATACATAGGCATCATGGTTATGTTTTATAAGCATTTAAAGTTCAAATTTCGTCAAAACCATAGTTAATTTGTAGTTCAAAACTTATAAAATATTAAATGTATATAGCTAAGGCTAAACAAATTAATACAAGGTCTTTCATACAAGTAATTCATACTTTTACCTAAATATTACAGATGATTTATGAAAATTGGTATGCAAATACATTGTTCTTTCAAAAATGAATTCATTCTGGTATAAGACATATATAAAATTTACGTCTTGCTTACTATCTAGTTGACAGTTGAAACTTAATAAATAATTTTGAAAAAGTAATAAGAATATGGGCAATGGGGTGGGGGGCTTCAGCCCGTTAGCCCCCCCTCTGCGGACACCACTGGGGGGCTGTGGTCCCCCTGACATTATATGAAAAGTAACCCGTGGGGGTGATGGCCCCCACACCCCCATATAGGTATATGTTCACTTAAAAATATAAAAAAAATTCTGTTTTAACAACTTTTTGATTTTTAAAATTTTTTTTTTGAATGTAAGAATGTAAATTTTTAAGAATGTAAAAAATAAAGCTCGGACAAACTTCGTTTTGAAGTTATTGATGAAAAACTTCAAAAACTAAATTTTTTTCGTATATAACGCGCATTAAAAAAAAAAAATACTCAGAATTGAATATTGCTCGGACAAAAAATCAAAAACATCCCCCGATTTGCTTATCGTATGTAAAACCTTAGGCAGGCCTTGGAATTAAACAAAGTTGTTAAAAAGCACATAATCTGCTAGCGTTACCACTCGCTCAGTGCGCTGCGCTCGGACAAAAAAATCGAAAAACACCAAACATGGTTCCTCCGCGAAGTAGTGTTATGCACATATGCGTATTAACGTAAAATAGCAAAATTTGAATGGCTTAAACTTATAATAATAATAATATTTATAATTATAATAATGGTTTCCTAAAAAAAATTCAAACAATTTCGAAATCAGCGTTAAAAACCACACATTTTGAAAAAAATTAACAATATTCAATTCTAAGTATTTTTTTTTAAATGCGCGTAACAAAAAAAATGTAGTAATTGAAGATTTTTATCAATAACTTCAAAACAAAGTTTGTCAGGGCTTTTTTTTTACATTCTTATAAAGAACACTAAAATACACATTTTGGAAAAAAAATATTTGAAAAATCGATAGGTTGCTAAACCCGAAATATGCCAAAAAAATCATACAAACAAAATCAATTATTTATTTACTCATACCTACCTATTATTTTTGAATATTTTTATTATAATTCTCAAATAATCATCCCATGGTACAAAAATACGCCTGGAAGTTGGATCCGAGGAAACGAAGTTGGCTCAAGATGTTATAGGTGAATATGAACCAAAAAAAACATACTATTTATGAAAAAATGCAGATTAGACTTGCAACATTATGCGAAGATTATTAAAACGGTAAAAGGGCTATTGAAAATTTCTTAACTGCTGTAGCACACACGATACGATATCATTAATACTTAGTTTTGTTAAATAATAATAATAATTTGATATCAATAACTTTTTTTTTTGTGATAATCAATTTATATATTTTTAAAATGTGTTCTTTTTTTCTTGTAGTAATAGTATAGTAATAGGGTCCCGTCTTAACCGTAAGGAACCCTTAAAATGACGAAAATGTGCAAATTATTTTGAGCTAGAAATTCATAAAAATGTTTCATTTTAAATCTTGGATTTAAAAATGATATACAAGATTCCTCAAAAGTTTGTCTACCTATATAAAAAAAAGTCTACAAGAAAGTCAAATAAAATTTTTATGAGCGTTTGAGTTCATATTTTTACATTGGATATTAGGTAACTCGATTTCTCATATAGCGATTTTCTTATTTTGTTGTAATTCAAAAACGAATAACCGTAGACACTTGAGATTTACACTTGATATGTCTATTTTATCAATTCCTGTACTTGATAAAATTTTCAAAATATTTTGACTTGTTTTGAGCAGTTTACGGATAATTTTAAATTTAAATTTTTTAGTTTTTTTTTTTATAAAATATATTAATTGTTAGTGAGTGTCATTAGTGGATGACTACTCACATCAAGTATAGCCTGTTAATATTTAATTATTTTAATTGTGTAAATGATTTTTAAAATTAATTTATATGTATACTCTAACAACACATAAGCCTATTGTGCCCCTAGATAGATAGGTATAGATTGTTTATTTCAAATGAAAATAAATATCAATACAATTTTAATTGTTGGGCCAAAAAGCGTAAAAATTTAATACAATTCTCCTGATATATTGCATTATTGCTTAAATAGCAGTTGAAAAATATTAAAAATACATAAGCATAATTTTATTTTTTTATAAGCATTTAACGTTCGATGTTTTACAACATTTATCAAATTTAAAATTTATAAATGATTCTGTAGTTAAAAATGTATAAAATCCTCAATTTTTATCGCGAGTCTGAAACCGATACTATTCGATACACCACACACATGTTTTCTTGAACGATCGTTTTATATATTTTAGTATTTTACCGATATACATATATATATATCGTTACACTCAAATTTGTTTCTTAACAAAAGTTAACCGGAGTTTAATTGGCCGAATTTGCCCGGTTAAATATCTGTTATCAGCTGATTAACTGAAGTTCAACCGTAGACGATACAACTGGCCCAAGTATAATGAAGTATAATCAAGTATAAATGAAATATACAGAATAGAAATATATATATAATATATTATACCTATATGGCTATATATTATATACAAATCTGTGATCACAGAAAATAGATAAAATTGTCTATTTTTCTGTGATCTATGACCATGAACAGTGGCGGCGTGAACTATTTTATTTTATGAGGCAAGTATAAATGCTCAACCACCACCACCTAAATTTTGTCACACAGATCCGTGGGGCTTTGCCCCCACACCCCCAATTCACAATTCTACGACAATAATATACTTAGTCATGTTAATATCAGAAGTATAATAAAATTACTTACGTTTGTGCTTCATAACTTATAATGTATTAATAACAATACATCTATATTTAAACGATAAATTGTCCCTCAATAAATCAGATGTTGCCGCAAAAGAATCAATGGCCAAATTATAATCTATGGTGATATCTCTTTCACAGTTTAAAATAATCAAACTTTGCAAGCCTCTAAATGTCGACCCCAATTTACAAAATTTAAATTACAACGTTTCTTATCACAAACACATACTGACCCTACTGTCAAACTCATAATTTGGCCCAAATAGGAAATACAGTCCAGTTTAATTAGTAAAAAACAGTAGTACTGTTAGTATACCCAATATTCAATAATAATATTGTAATATTTTTATAAAAGCACTATAATAATAAAAAAAAACTGTTAAATTTCAAATTAAGAATTGTCACAAAAAGTTAATTTACATTAGTTCTCCCAGAGGCGTATTCATGATTTTGGCGCCCTAGGTACACACATTTTGGCACCCCTTTTTTTCTCAGTTTTCTTTTACTCATTGTCACAAAAAACTTTTATGCCCCCTCTAAATTACAATTTACCTTTTCTCTCCGTTAAAAATGCAGGGCTTGAAACCGGTACCTATAAACCGTTAAACCGTTATAAAACCGAAAACAAAAATAATTGGATACCGGTATTATTATTAAAAACCAAAATCAAAAATATAATTTAAAAACGGTATTTTTTTCTGAAAATCTTTGTATCTTGACATTTTAGAAAGTTTACTTAACACAACAGGTGATTCGAATTTCGAACGCTCAATCCGGCGATTCAAAACAATTAATAAACTAAGAATGAACGTACCTAAATATTCCAGGTCTTGAAACTGATTTTAGAAACCGGTATGGCGGTATAAACCGTTTAAAAACTGAAACCAAAAACAAAATCAAAAACAAAATTGGAAAAAATTGGAAAGCGGTATTTAATCCAAAATTGAAACCGAAAAAGTAGGAAACCGGAATACAAAATTGAAACCAAAACCGAAAATTCCTAATACCGGTATTGAAAAATGTAAACCAAAATCGAAAAAAATAAAAACCAGTATATAAAAATAAAATCGAAACCGAAATTTTTTCAATTGGTTTCAAATCCCGTAAAAGTGATAACCCAAAATGTACCTACCTATATTTTCCCCTTATTGCATTTATGCTTCCACTAATTTATAGAACACTTTTATTTTATTATTACCTACCACTCCATTTATTCTTAATAAAAAAGTCGACCTTTATAATCAAATAAAACAAATTACAATTTTAGATTTTAGCCTTTTTTTATGACATAATAATAATAATAATATTTATTGTTACTAAATTAAATTAAAGTACAAAACATGTTATAAGCAGTGCTCGAATTGGGGGGGGGGGGGTGCGCAGGGGGACGGAGCTCCCCTACTATTTTTATTTTTTTTTTGCGTACCCCTACTATTTTTTGAATAGTTTGTGTTGAATAATTGCGCCCTTGGAACGCAGTTTTTAAATCGTTAGATTGAGCTCCTCTACTTAATTTTTCCCAATTCGAGCACTGGTTATAAGCATAAATTAGTTAAACTTTGGTTCTCTTTTCAAAAGCAAAGCTTGTGCAGAAAAGAGAGAGAAAGCGATACAAAGTCTTAAGTAAATAAGAAAATGAAAATAAAACAAAAAAAAAAGACTAATAATAAAATACATAATAAAATACATTATATATTATATTATAATGAATGCCATGAATAACAATATCACGCGGCTTTTTATTACGGATGACGGGTATACCACTGAGATAAGACCGTGATACCAAGCACTACTACAACCATGGCTATTGATACCACCTTGGGCCTTGTGGCGTAGTATCGTACCGTACTACTGGTACTACCGAGAGCACGGCTTCAACAAAATAAAAACCGACTATTTAGTATTTACTACCTATCTATATTTATATAAATTTATTATAAACTAGTTTATGCCTTACATGTATTATTATATCTATCAACCTTGGCGTATTTTATGTTTCTCCATAATATTATTAATTATTATCCATTATTAACCATTATTATTATCCATTCAAAGGCTATCATAATATATTGATATATTATATGATATATTTACTATCTACACCATGGCTATCTGATTGCTCACAGTTTATAGATAGGATATTATGAATATTTATTATTTATTACATCATCATACTTTTATGGTTATTGGTTATCACTTATCGAAAGAATTACAATACAAGCATTTACTATTTACAACCGTTGTCATAAGCATAACATGATCACGTTTATTAATTGATTGTAATGAAATTACGAAAGACGACGAAATAACGAAACTACGAAAGTGCTTAATGTTATATTTATATCACAGATTAATTCTGTACTTCTGTGTCTGTACACTGTTGTTTGTGATTTATCAAGTATACCTGGTAATTCAGTAGATAATAATTATGCTTAATCGCTTTATCCGAATTTAGTTAATATTATATTTGATCGATTATCGGTATTCGAGGTCATGTTTAGATAAAGCTACGAGAAAAGTAAGTAATCTGATTTAAAAAAGTGTAGTTTTTATCAATGCACAATTTTTTAATAATTTACAAATAGTCAATAGATGTAACATTAATATAATAATATTATATTTCTATTTATGTATTTATTTATTTATCTTATCTTAAATAGGTACCTACTCGAGTTAATATTATGGATTTAAATATTACCCTATGGTGTAACATGTCTTACATTTTTCATACAAGTTTAAATACTACAAGTATTGTATTCATACATGTACAATAGAATGCTTTATGTGATTCTTAACAGCACTCTGCTGAACAACTATAAAAATATGTACTAGTAGATGAATTCAAAAATATTTTTTAAAATGGAGAAATGGTTGATTCAGTCTATATGGATTGCTGTGTTTGGATTTCTGAAAGAATTTCGACCTGAAGATCCTTACATCACTCAATACTTGACAAATCCACCAATGAATTTTACAAATCAAGAAGTGAGTGTACCTATTTTAATATAATAATATTTAAAATATTTAAAGTAAGTCTTATTCATCACAACATTGGAGGTTTCTAATTATATTTTGACTTTAGGTAATTCAAGAAATATTTCCAGTGTCAACTTATACTTGTCTTGGCCTAACAATTGTTATGTTTTTGGTTACTGATTATTTACGTTACAAACCAATTGTTATTCTGAATGCTTTATCAAGTTTTACTGTACAAATATTTTTGATTTTTACTCGAACAAAGACTGACATGAAGGTGGGTAAGTCATTAAATAATTATTTAAAAATGTAATAATTACATTACATTACTAGTGAAAAGCTGCTGAAATGTCTTAATTGTATATACAATTATAATTAATTTAGTTACCTATTTATATAGGTAAATTAAATGCTGTTATTAGAATACTTATTATTACTATTATTATAGGTACTTATATTTATTACTTGCCAAGTATCTAATTATTTTAAATTAATTTGTAGTAAATACCTATGTAACTTATTATATAGACATTGCAATATTATTTTTACTCTTGCTCTATATTTAAGTATTTAACCTAAATTTAATGATAAGCTATCATGGACATTAAAAGATAAAATATATTTTTTTCTCAAGAGAACGATGTAACCACATGGTACTATCCAGTCCCACGTTTATTTTTTTTTGATATTTTGTTTTTAAATTTTAAAATCAATTTATTAATTTATTAATTTATTTATCAATTATAGCTTGCCTCAAATTTAAAATATCATAAGATTCTTACTTGGGGCACTAGATAATATTCACACCTTTAAATGTTATAGTGAGTCAATCACTCAAATATTAAAAATAAGTAACAACAGAGTAAAATGGATTTTTCTGATTATAAAATTATCTATGCTATTCATTACTAAGAAGAATACCATAGAGATGGGCATGAAATCCAAGTATCTGAATTATCCAAATGTCCAGATATCTAAATCCGGATTAGAATCAAATTCTTATCCGGATTTCCCGAATTATCCGAGTTTATGTATTTGGTTCTTATGTTGACTATCCAGTTCAAGACTGCAACAACTCAAAATATAACAAATCCGAGTTATGTACACCATCTTATGACAATTTCAGTTAAAGAACGCAATACAATATAGTTGAATTATTGACCACGAGAGAGCATTCTCAATATTATAATTTACATTACGTTACATAGAGAAACAATATAGAAAACACATTATACCCAATAAACCAATATTTTGAGTTGTTGCAGTCTTAATTTATAATTGTTTTTAATATATCACAAAATAAATTGTTTTATTTTATTGAAATGAAAATATGTTATAAAATTAAAGTTATTGGAATATAAAAGTGAGTCATTGATCAGCATATTTGGATAATCCATGAAATCCGGATATGCCCACCTCTAAACTAGAGTACCTGCGGGTATGACGTCCTCTTAATCATAACATTTTAATACTTTTTAAAAATATATTATTATTATAATTTGTCATATTAATATGTAATATTATATACATTTAATTAGTAAACATAATTATAAATTAAAATTTTTAACTTACTTATTCCATTTATTTTATCTTATCGCCAATTAATAGATAAAATAGTATTTCTAATATAACTGTTGTTTTATGTAGATAATGGAAGTATTTTACGGCACAATGACTGCCTGCGAAGTTGCATACTATACATACGTTTACTCAAAAGTAGATAAAAAATATTATAAAACTGTTTCCAGCCATATGAAAATGGCATGTCTCATAGGCCGACTTGTATCAGCATTGCTTGCTCAAACATTGATTGATAACCATATATTAACTGTACCACATTTAAATCATTTGACATTAGCTGGTATGACATTTTGTTCTTATTTTGTTTTGTAGAGTGTTGTAATAAATTAATTGTATATGTTTATTTAATTACAGGTGCAACTGCATCAATATTTTGGGCTTTTGGATTACCTTCAATTAAAAGTAGCTTATATTTTCATCAAAGCCCTGAACATATATACATAAGAAATAGTACAGGTAAAAGACACATATTTTTCCTCAAAACAAAATGTTTATAATATGTCTGGCTAATTTTATTGTTTGTTTCATAAGCTTAAAATATACAGTAGTACATGACATATTGATTATTATATATGGAATGCATAATTTTCTAATAGTTTTCCAGTTGAAGTAAACATTAGTGCTTAACAATTAATAATTTTGAAATAATTCAATAACCTTTTTAATCTAAGATGAATTATTATATCGTTTACTATACCTGATGATAGTGGCACATCCAAGGCCGGGGATTTGGGGCTGAAGCTCCCTCTAAACTATTTTTGATATAAGATTATACATTATTATAGTTTATTGTTGTATCACAAGTATATTACAATTACGATGTTTTTCGAATTTCCTTATCATGTTAGATACTGAGGTACTGATTTGGTAAAGACCCTGCCGGGGCGAGTGGAAACTTTATACTCCCTGCCACTCAGGTTTTTTTATTTCACCGCCATCCATAATAATAAATACATTGTGTAAATATAAAATATTGAGTTTATTTATTGATATTTATTAATCTAATAAATTCGAATTGGCAACAACAGGCATCTCAACATAATCAAGTCAGTCATAGATACATTTTTCGAGGACCCTAACTCAGGAGCCCACACAAAAAATATTGAGAAAATGTGGGGTTCAGCCAAATGGGGAAACAAAAAACGTAGAAGAACAGATAGGATTTTTTAGACTCGAACATGGTAGAATTTATGTGGCGATTAAAACTGAATAATAGTTATCCGTTTGAAATAATTTTAAAAGATGTAGCAGGATTTTGGGAATCATGGAAAACCTAAACATTTTATACATTTTTAAATATTATGTCATTATTTTATATTCATACAATGTATTTTTATTATTCCATTTTTTCATTTTAATTTTTTAATATTATATTATTAATAATGTTATATGTTTGATATTAAATAAACTTATTATTTTATATTTATACAATTCATTTATTACTATGGATGGCGGGGAGATAACAAATCTGAGTGGTGGGGCTATAAAGTTTTAACTCGCCCCGATGGGGCTATAACAAACCAGTGCCGATACTGATAAATAGTTATGCATTAGAAGGTTTGTGGCAATCGCCAATCAATTATTTTATTGAAAATTATTTTTAGTTTTATATATTTGCAGTTAGGTTGGGAATTTGTAGGCTGTCACTTTTGATGAATTATAAGTAACAACAATAATAATAACTATTATTATTTATTACTGTTGACTGTCAATGTCATGAAAGTCGAATCAGTCTTAATTGTCTATTTGTGTGTAAGGAGAAGTAGGACAATTTGTAAGTAGTGATGAACACTATCGAGTTAAAACTATCGAACTATCCGGTTGTTTTAAACTATCTAATTATTCGATTATTTTATAACTATCAAATTCGGTCAATAATATCGTAAAATCACTCATTGTTTTTTTTAACTCGATAGTCAAAACTAGTTGGTACCAGACGTCCAGAAGTGTATTACTATTTACTACCAAATGAAAACTGTTGATAGTTAAAACTAGTCGGTGCAAGACAAGTGCAACTACCGAAAGAAAGCTATCGAGTAAATTACTTGATAATTTTTCAAAAAAACTCGATGGTTAATAATATCTATTCAGTTGAAAAATCACTCGGTTGTTTTTTAAACTATCAAATGACAATCGATTGTAGAAACTATTTGGAACTTGGTAGTGCCTATCACTATTTGTAAGCCTCCTCCAAATAAAATCCCGAGTGCGTGCCTGCCTGATGATAAGTAAATATTTTTAATATAAAATATTTTTTATTATGTAATATACTAATAGATAGGATATTAGGTAGGTTAAGTAGGTTATAATATGTGGTTAAATTGTGTTGCTGTCACTTTTGAAATTTGGAAAAAATTAAGGACTTATTATTTTAATTTTTGAGTATCTTATTGTCTGATGGTTTTATTTTTGTATTATTTCAAAGAAGTATAGTGAGTAGTTAGTTTCTTTTTCTGTTTGTGTAATTGGTTGAGTTGTGTGTTATGAATTTCTATTTCTATTTTTGCAGGTAATTCTTATTTGTGTCTGTTGATCTTTGATATTCTTTTTGTCTTGACATCATTTATCTAATTGGTTTGCAGGTTTTCTTCATTTTTCACTGTTGTCCACTCTTCTTTTCAATTGTTAATCGAAATCACATCGTTCATTTTTTTACTTATTTATTTATTTATTTATTTATACTTCTAAAGTATGAGTATTGAGTGTTGAGTACTATGAATTATGATACGGTATTTGGATTCATGATCAAAAAAAAAAATTGAACAATAATTCTACTCTGACATATTGAGTGGTTACAGTTATTGTAGACACACTATATACAATAGTAATACATGTACATTATGTCATCATACATATTATATACATTACAATACAGTATATTATACTATACTAATATACCACACCATAGACGAGAAAATAAATGTAAAATGCTTTTAAATGAGTTATTCCTATCTAGGGATTATGTTTCACTTTGCTTACCTCAGTGTTAGGTTAGGTTAGTGTTTTACTGTTTTGTTTAATATAGTGTTTTTGCGTTTGTTGTACATAAACGTGACAATTATCGTCAATTTAATAGTTGATACCAAACAGAGTTTAATATTGTCGTATGTTATTGAATATTTACGCTTGCTGTTTAATTTGTTTTTTTAAATTCAATCAAATAGTTTGAGAAATTAGATCATTCCAAGTAAAATATTTTTTAGGTACATTTCAAATCTTTTGAGGCAGATTCATAGTGATTGGCAATATTTGAATCTTTTGGGCCCCTTGATTATTAAAAAATAATGAACATGCCTATAATATTTGTAAAACTAATAGCTTTCTAGTTTGCTTCGCTTGAAATCTAAAACAATGTGTTGTGTACTAGGAAGATATTGCATATTTATTATTATATAGTAAAATATAATTATTTGTCAGCATACAATGTTCGCTGTGTCTAGAGCGCCGGGCGCCCGGTTACACTGTAGAGCGCCGGGCGCCCGGACATGTAATAGAGTACCGGGCGCCCGGTTACACTGTAGAGCGCCGGGTCACACTGTAAATATGAAAATATGATAATACCACAGAACAATAATAATACGAAGAAAATAGAAATACATTGTTCTATAACTTTAATTTTGTTATAGTAAGTTATTAGTTATTAGTTAGGTATTAGTTATTTTTTTTTTATTAGTTAATACATACAATTATAATAAAATAATAAATCACAGTAATCAGCTATACGAAACCGATAGTTATATAATAATAAACAGTAAGTTAATACATACAAAATATTTAATTTAAATTTTTACATTTAATGTCAATGATTGACAAATCGTTAATCCTTATAGGTAATTATAATATAATAATAATTCACTGTAATCGGCTATACGAAACCGATAGTCATAATAAAATAATAAATAATAAATAATAATAAAAAATAATAAATCTTTAGGTTTAGGCTTTAGGTTTTATCTTATTTGGACGATCTCCACGACACCTGGGGCAAAACCATTTACCTTTTGGTTTTGTTAATAATGAAACACAAGAAAAATGAAACCATTCTATTGGACATGAATCATTATCGCAACATATCATCTCTCCGTACGAAATCTGAACACAAAGACAATAGGTTGGTTCATCTGGATCGACAGCTATATCCCTATTTCCCTTCTTTTGGATTTTTGTTTCTGGTTTTTGAGCCAATGTTCTTTTAGTTCTAGGCCTTCGAAGGCCGATTGTTGTCAGAATTGCGCCTTTCGGTCGACCACATGTTCTAACTTTACCTGGTAGTATTATTGATACGCAAGGTAACTTCTTCCTCGTTCACTAATAAGCCAATTGCTGCAATTTCGCTCTGTCCGTTGCCATCCTCCGTCATTAACACATATACTGGCAATCTTAAGTCGAGCAGTTTGTAAGTAGCATCTGCAAAAACTACCTTTAGAAACATTGGAAATTTTTAGTATATACTGGATATTATATAATTTTGTAGTGTTTTAAAATTTAAATAAAACATATTACTTCAGGAAATGCTTCAAACGATTCAGTCATGAATCTGTCCTGTATAAAAACACCATTGAGGTTATTTGACTCATCTGTTGATATTTCAACAATACAATTAAATTTGGTCTTTAATTTATTAACAACCTCCACTAAATTGTTCTTTGAATCATTATTTCCTTTAAAAAATAAAATAGTTATAGTAATATTATAATATCATAATATTAATATCAAATTCTTAAGAAAACCACTAAATTAAATTATAATTTTTTCTTACTGCCTGTAGTATGAATATTTGATAAGT
>NC_042494.1:90052450-90065875 GCF_005508785.2 Acyrthosiphon pisum | reverse complement strand
CATGCACACAACTAAAATTTAATATAGTAATATTTTAAGTCACTGGATGCTGTCATCATTCTGCCATTTGGAAATTTCGCGTTAATGGAGATTAATGTCTTGCAGTCTTTTATAAAGAAATCTACAAAATTCACGTCTTTGTAGACCCTAAAGCTGCTCTCGAACTCTTCAAATGATTTATAGCTATCTTGGAGCTTCATAATAATTATATATATAACAGATAATTTACTTTAAACACTGAAAAATAACTGATGAACACTGAATAACTTGTACAAGGTTAGTGCAATTAACTTTTATAGGTTAGTACAGCTTTATACTTATCATCGGGTTATACAATGGAAAGGATATAAAGGTAGGTAAAAGCCAAATAAACAATTAAAGTTTTCCTAATAAAAATCTATTATTAAATATTTAAATTACGCGCCCAATGCAGTTCGGTGTGATACTCAACAGGTAATTTACAGTGTGACCCGGTACAGTGTAATCGAGCGCCCGGTACTCTTTAATATATCCGGGCGCCCGGCGCTCTACAGTGTAACCGGGCGCCCGGTACTCTATTACATGTCCGGGCGCCCGGCGCTCTAGACACAGCGTACAATGTTTATGCTTTACAGTGGAGGGTCGATTTTAGGATTGATTAATCCCTAAAATCGTTAAATATTTACAGCACAAGACTTTAAAAAGTCTTAAGAGGATGTCAGCGCACTATTTGTTTTTCTCTCTAGCCCACGCGTAACAGACAAAACGCATTCATTTTTTCTATGTTTTTAAGTAATCTTAGAGTAAAATTACAAAAAAGATAGAGAATAATATTTTTGAGGGAATATTATATCAATTTTATATTTTATTGTTATTTGACTTAGTATCCAACTTTCAAATTAAACAGAAAAATTTTGTAAATTTAAATTATGTTTAAATTCTTTTGAGATAATATACAGACAAATCGGTATGTCATTCCCCAAAAAATATTATTCTCTATCTTTTTTGTAATAAGAGATTTTACTCTAATATTACTTAAAAACATGGGAAAAATGATTCTGTGTAAATGCATTTTGTCTATAGTGCGTGTGGGCCAGAGAGAGAAAACAGATAGTGCGTTGACATCCTCTTAACGTGCCTTGCGTTTCTGCTGCCTTTTACATGTAGAACTATATAAAAAAAGAATAGTAGATAAGTGCTAGATCTTTATGACTGGGTGTCCCATGATTATCGGTATACATGGTTTTAATTTCTGATACCTACAACCATACGTACACGCACCTCATATTATCCTTAAAAGCTATTCAAGTTGCGTTGAGGTTCACAATCGCTGAATCGTGATCAAGTGGCATGATGCCGATCGTGGGTCGCAAATATGGACGCTGACCCACATTCTGGATTGACATCCCGGTCAAGACCAGTAACCCCGGTAAACCATCTAGCTTGCTATTGCTATTGCTATTGCCCGCACTATTTTGACCTCACCTGCAGTATAAAATCTCTTAAAAAACAGTCCGGTATCACTAGAGCTGAAGTATCACTAGAACTGAGGTACCACTAAATTTAATTTAAATTAATGTATATTATTACAAGGTACCTAAATAAGTCCAATAGCTATTAAAAAAATAATAATAATAATAATATATATTTAGCAAACAAAATTTCATTAAAAAAAAGTAAATTTTATAATAATAAAAATCAATGCCCTTTAGCTGTTGTGAACTATAATATAGTATAATACTAAACATTTAAATTTAATTCAATTTAATTTAACATCCACATTTAAAAAACTTAACGTTTGTTTTATTTATTTTATTTTATTTATTGTAACTTTGAATTTGTATGTGGACTTCAGTTTGAAAATCTGTTAGGACATTAATAAATATAAATATAAATTGATGACTCTAGAGAAATAGCTAATTCATAGTGTAGCCAATAACATATTTAAAATAATTCGGGAGAGCTTACATATTTCCTTCAGGTAAACCTAATGTTGAACCAGGAGTCAGGAGAGTTCACATATTTTTTTCAAGTAAACATTATATTGACTCGCTAGAGTGTACCATACAATTGGGAGAATTTACCACCACCTGTAGCGTCACCCCCAGAGAGCCGGTTGAGGTCTTGATCTACCCTGTGCGCATGCCTGTGACAGGTGTAGCTGTGCCTCTCACGGTAGATATTTTGTAGAATGTTTTACGGTTTGATTGGTTTGAGCATATTGTTCTGTGGAATGAGGTAATTCTAGGTTTATTATTGGGTGATAATTGTAAAGCTGCAAAATGTTTGTGGTAGGCTTGACGCTCGAACCTAGAATAAATTCCTAGCACATGTAGTTTCTGACTAATATTTTGCATCAATTAACTATGCATGTGTGTTTTAAATCAATACCTATACTATAATAATAAAAATGTAATTCAAATAATTTGTGTTTGCGTTATGTAGAATAAATGCACAGTCGATGTTAGCTAGGGATACCGTATACTATAAAATATAAAGTGCATCAGATTCATCTAACGACTAAATATAATTTATATTATAATTTAGGTTTAGTTAAAATATTAAAATATTAATTCTCAATTTTCTTTAAAGACTATGTTATAAAAATTGTTTATGACAATATATTTTTAAAAACTTAATTTCAAACAAATTATAAGAATTATTTGGTCTCTACTATAAATTTGTATTTAAAAAACAGGAAACTCGCTCTTTTGGGTTGTAAGTTGTAAGAATATTCAGTATTTCAGTATATTACTGCTGAGTATCACTTATTCATTAATCATTATTACTTATTACTATTGATGATATGTTTACTTTGAGTTCAATGATAAATCATTGTACTTATACAAAAAATGAAATTGAGCGGGGAAAAAGTTATATTATACTGTAAAAAAATGTCTTGTGTAAATTTACCTAACGATTTTTCATTTTTTAATTACAACAGAAAAACAAAATTGATTTGATCGTAAATTGCTGTTGCGTACTAAGGATAAGTCCATGATAATGGGTTTGGAAGGAATCACGGTAAAAAAGTCTGAAGCAGTCAGCAGTAGATAATTCCCAAGCCTAAAAAGTCCAGTACCTGCCTATATATATATATATATATATATAATAATATATTATAATGATTTCTCAGTTTAAGTAACTATCGTAATATAAATAATATTTTTTTAAAAAAAATGCAATAATTATGATTACTAAGTCATTACCTAGCTATATAAAAATATCAAAATCATTATTCATACAAAAACAATGTACATAATATATTTAAAATCATTTCTATTTTCTCAGTTTAATTATGTATTAAGTATCGCAAAGACTAAATTTATTAATTTCGTCTAGTAAATCATTTGGTAACAATTTATAATAATACTAATTAGTAATTGGAACTTTGCTGTGCATCACATCATATTTTTATTTTTACCTAATTATATGCATCTAAGTACCGGACTTTTTGGTAGTTTACCGTTTGGAAGATATGAGATATACAGTGATTTAAAAATGTTTAGTAATTACTATTAATTGATCAATATTTATAAATTGTAAAAATGGTCCAAGCTTAATAAATATCTACTAGATCCAATAGGTATCACATCTATTTTATATTTTTGTAAAACCATTTTTAACAACTATTATTTTTAGCATTAAAATTTTAATACCCGAGAAACTACTTGTTTGAATTTTACGAATACCACTCAATATATTTCTGTAAAAAAAAGGGTTTATGATTTGAAAAACTAATGTTTGTATTACCTCATGATACTCTTTAAATAATAAATAAAGTTCCGAGAATTTGAAAATAATATTATGGTCTTTAAGTATATATTTAAAAATTCCAAAAATCAGAGTTTGAAGAAATTTATTATAAAATGAAAAGTAAGAGTGTGCATGTTTTGGTGAATCACTCTGCATAATATTTTTATTATTATTGGTATACCTTATATAATACAAATCCGTAACTGACAAAAAATCGGAGGGAGGGGTCTAATATTTTTTTAATATAGATATTATATACTGACTCTCTTCATTTTTACGTTCAAAATATAAAAAAAAATTATTTTCGTTATTACTGCATTTAAAAAATTTAAAACTTTTCTTAATACAATAGTCGATAAATAATACTCACAGCTAAAATTTTCCTACTTTTAAACATTTTGGTTGAGGGGGGGGGGGTCCGGATCCCTAGACTCCCAGTTTCGACCTTCGTACAATATACAATATATATATATTAATATATAAATGTTAATTATACAGAATATTTATCATAATAATCTCTCTCCAAATTAATGCTACTTAACTGAACATTTACTAAATTCTAGAATTTTTATTTATTTTACAATAGCTATATGTCCTATACAAATTTAAATTTTAAACAAAAAAATAAAAAAAGATTTATGATGGTGTTTTATACGATTATCTTAAATGTATAACATTATGTATTATTATTGACTATATTATAGTGGCAGCCTTCCTAGACGTTTAAAATGCAAATGGTGCAGTGACCTTTAATAATTTTATCTCTAAAAAAAAAAAAAAAAAGTCTAAATAAGTAAATTAATTTTATAACTTTTAAAAACCAACAATAAAGTGTCATCATTGGTGGCTTCTTTACTCACGTTTTTGTACACTCATGTTATCTGTCTTTTATCATATATACTTATTATGTCATCTGATATAGATTGTATATTTTGACTTGAAAAAAAAAAATATAATAATATACTAAAATAGTACTAATAAATATAATTTAATATTATCTTGATGAATGTTGTATTCATCAATTACATACAATTTCTTTTCTGACTGGTCGTCCTGCTTACTAACTAATATAATTTACTTACTATAACTAGTATAAATAATTACAAGTAATTTTTTTAATTGTTTGTAATTGTTTCTATCTAAAAGCTTTTTCAATATTAAATAAAAATATTTAGTTATTAATTTTATATATAAACGCTGAAAAGTGAAAAAATACAGTGTTCTAATTACAGTTGTATTATGTCTTGCGTAAATAAGTATTTATGTACATTTTACTTATATAGGTACAGATTTAAATTTTTTTACAAATACTAATATTAATAAGAATCAATGATAAGGGTTGTGGAGTTTGACTAACGTGGTGATCTGACATTTTTTTTTCAGTGTAGTTTACATACAGCTATAACTTTGTACTTAAAATACATATTTTGCATTTATAATACTTATGTGTGTATATAAATATATAAATATATATAATTCATAGATGTTAATGTATCCAAACCTAAAACTGTGTGTCAAAGACTGTGGTCCGACTTCATCACGGCTTTCACAAACCGTTATGTTCTTCAGTGGTCCATCTGGTGGGCTTTAGGCACATGCTTTTATTATCAGGTTCGGATTAATTTTGTAATAATCAAATTGAATAATTTATAAGAAATTAGACGTATTTTTTTTATTGGGAATAATTTTTTTATAGTTTAGTTGTTAAAATAATTCACATTATATTATGATTATGATCTATAGGTTTATGCTCTGTTTCATCATGACTTTCTCATATACATGTTAAACATTGTCTCGTAAAATCTACAACAAAGCAGACATACATATGGTAATTACAGCGTCTATATGATTCAAATGCTCATTTAATGTTCTTCTTATTTCTATTTTTGCCTGGGGTAGATCTATGAAAAGGGCCAGGTCGGACTGTTTCTTAATCAGAATCTATTTTTTTTTCAAAATAGGTTTGTTAACTTTATTTAAATTCGAATATCCACCATAAATATATATATATGATGCTATTAATTAATATAGACTTTCATTAATTACAATATAACAATGAATTGATTTAAAAATTAATAATAAACAAAAGCTTAAAAGATAATTTGTAATATATTAACTGAAACTGATGTTTCCGACTTGTGTACTACATAAGTCTGCCCCTATTTTTCACTTTTAACTTTTCAACATTTTAAATCACAATTAATAAGATATATTTAGAAAAAAAAATATAGTAGGTAATAGGTATACAAAATATTCCATTATACGTTGTTAAAAAGAAGAGATTCTTTAGTATATTTATTCAAAAATAAAAAGTTCATTCTATGATATTAAACTAATTATTTGCATTATCGTACCTATACTTATAGTTTATTTTATTTAGTAGATATTTTAATATCATATCAAAAAAAAAATTTATTTGGATGATAAAGAATAGATTGTGTTTCAAATATTATAAGTTGATAAAAAATACGTATTAAGTTCACAAAACCAAAATTTCTTTAAAAAAAATTTTTATGGTTTGTACCATGTTTGATTTAAAATAATATTAACCGGTTCCTTTTCAAATACAACAATAACATTTTTTTAATAATAAAAAAAAATTCCATATATTTAAATATTTAATTTTATGTTGTGTACTGTATTCCCGATAAATTGTTGTTATTTCTCGTAAAATTGTACTTATGTGTTATTTATTTTAGTTGACACAGAAGATACACAATAATAGTAATATTGTCAAATCCGGCGATATAGTTAGTTAAATTCATATAATGTAAGCAAGTCTACTTATCGTGAAATACTATAATACTTGTTATAATAATAACATTATATGTCGGAACTCTCAATGGCCACAACGACAAGTTTTCTTTAATAATACAAAGAAAATAAATATTATTATTATATTCTATAACATAATATTATCGTAGGCCATGAGGCAGAGACTATTTTGTATCCTTCGTTTTGTAAGCCCTAGCATATAGGTTTTATAGTGACGTACTCACGTGTAGTTATGTATTAGCTACAGATACATATTGTATTTATAGTATAAATCTGACAACACATGCTAATCAAATTTTAATTTTTCGATGTTTAGAATAGTTTATGGTAATTTATTATCTACTTACAAAAAATCAAATTATAATTGAAAAATCATCGATAATAATAATCATTATGGTAATATTTTGTTCACATCGTCATTTATATTTATATGAATTTATATCTATATATACTATACAGTGTATTATATACATCAATATTGGCGATTTCTATAAGGATGATTTTATTAAATACTTGCGTGCGTGTGACAATACATAATAATAAGATACTCGGCCAAAAGCTAAACTGCAGCGCATGGTGTCATATGATATTTAATAATTCTTTATAGAAAACCAGTACCTAGAACAAAATGATAGCAAAAATTTCATCAAATATAATTTTTAATTAATGTACACCAAACAAAAGGTTATCCCGATTAAGTTAACTGTTATAGTAGGTACTTGTAGTAATATAGCATACTAATAGATTAGATTGATAATAATAAAGAGATGATATTATTAAGTGATGCAAGTTACACATGTTTTAAGTATATTATTTTATAATATATATACGTAAATATACGTAATTGGTTATGGTGATTATTTTAATATTTCTAGAATTTTAAATAAAAAAATTAAGTCGTTCAAAAATAGAAAAATTTATTTAGTTGTGTAGTGTTATATTAAGCCTTTACCCATTATAGTGAAGGTTGACGTTTTTTAAATATAAAAATACGCTTCAAAGTTAAAATATTAAGAAAGTGAAAAACATAAAAATATTAATGAATTAAATAAATAACGAATACAATGTATGTTAATAATGATTACACCAGACTTAAAAAAAAAATGTTAAGCATTTTTTGACTATAATTGTTGTAAGTGTAACAAATTTTACTAAATTTTAGTCTTCATTAAATTCAAATGTTAAATTAAATTAATAGAGTATACACAAATTTGTATTTTTATGTACCTATTTATGATCAGGTAGTCATATTTTCATTTTATTCATATTAATTTATAATCAGGAAGCTAGTTGTCAATGATATAACTTTTTATATATAACCATCATAATTTAAGTTATTTTGTAAGTTGAAGTTTAAATCTAAAAAATGAGATGTTATTATCTTAAAATACAGGCTATCCTTAAATGAATTTATAAATTATACAATCTATGAAAATATAAATGTATTGCTTATAATAATATATATTAATTGAGTTTATTTCTTATTATATTTAAAATATTTGAAATATTAAATTTTAATTTTTAAACATTGTTAATTTATGTAGTGTATGTCGTATTCCCAATCATTATGGCAAGAAATATACCAAAATGGCACGGATTTGCAAGTGACCGATAATGGAATGGTTGAAGCTATTTATACGATAATAAGTATGTATATAATTGTTTTCATTATTTTTTTTTTTCTTTTTAAATATGATTTGTAATAATTGTTGATAGGTATTAAAATTTGAAATTTAGTGACGAATTAAAAAAAAAATTAAGTTCATTATAGTGTTGTTCTGTGGCGCAATTAGGTCTAAAATCTTGGTCGAGCTATAGCCATATCTTGAGCTTGGGGAAAGGATTTTTAAGAACTGCCCAATATATTTTTGTGCTTTCAAATTAAAAAAATTTTGCTTTTTAGAAATGACTTTATATTACAGAATACATATAATGTTAAGGGGATTGGAAGCGGAGGTTTTCTGTCTTTGTCTAACACATGTGGAATATAGGAATTTAGATGTGTTATCATTCCAACGTACTGATTGATCAATTGAAGTGATAAGAATTCTAAAAATAGATTTGAATTTGTTGTCAAGTCTACTTGAGATCGACTTTCCCAGATTTCAAATTTTTTGATTTTATTTTCTCCAAAAATTTAAATATTTAATTTTCTTTTTCAATTTTAAGAATTTAGGGGAATAAAATCAAAAAATGTGGGAAATTCGATCTTAAGTAGACATGACAAAAAATTCAAATCTGTTTTTAGAATTCTTATTGCTTCACTAGATCAATCGTTATGTTCCACATGTGTTAGACGAAAACAGAAAATCACCGCTTCCAATACCCTTAAGGATTTTCTAGGTTAGATCAGTTGGTAGACCACTAGACTAATAATCTCTGGGTCGTGTTGGAACCCAACGTGGGGCTGCATTTAAAATACCACAATAATTACCAGAAATGTTGTAACTTAAAGTAAGAAAAATAATAATGCTTACAAATATTGTACCATATCTGCATGCCAAACAACACTACATAAGAAAGCCTTCTCTTGTACCTAACACGCTTTCGCTTGTTGCATAGCAAGGTCCAAGAGATATATGTTTATTTGTTTATAACATGTCTCTAAATTATAATTTATAATAGGGTCGTTATGACTATTATGCTGATCCATTTGTTTTCATTATATGGGCACACTATTTACGAGCGCTAGTGGTGATATTCCCGTTTTGGGTAGTTTATTTATTATTGTAATATTTTTAATAATTAATTAATAATTGGCACATTACACAATTAAAACATTTAAGTACGCAACCAAGTTCAAATTACATATGCATTGCAGAAAATGATCGATCAGTATTTTAAGTAGTATGTGTGCTACATTAATTGGACATAAAAACCTGTATTGAATATTGATTATACAACATATTATTATCATAATTTATTTCCATTATTAAGGGGACGCCCCTACACCCGCATGTGTTGTCTCCTTCTTACAAATGTAATACACACCAAAAACTGTTTTGTGTGGGTAAGAACAATTCAGGCTGTAGTCTAAGCTAAGCAACCAAATGTTCACACTATAAAGAGGAGGACAGTGGCGTGTCAAGGTATTATTTTGGAGCAATTGCTCCTTTAAAATTTTGTTGGTGGGTGGGTGGGTGGTCCCCCTGCCACAAAATACCTAGCTACCTAGGTGACTAGATATATATCGTAGAAATATCATATCCGATTATACAAATCATTACAAATGTACGCATATTTTGTACATTTTTAATTTAAACTATTTTGCTGAATTGGAAATGCCGTTATAAACTTCAAGGGGGTGGGTGGGTGGGTACCTTGTATACATTTTTGCTCCTCAACAAAAATGAGTTCAACGCGCCACTGGAGGAGGATATTTACTGTGCAACATTGTTTTTATTTTTTCGATATCACAAATAAGAAATAAGTTATTATTGTTTAAAAATTTATTTTATTTTTGAGTTTTTCAAACTTGAATAACTTTTTTTTTAGTTCTGATATTGTTGCACAGTAAATGTTCTCCTCTTTATAGTGTGGACATTTGGTTGTATAGCTTGAACTATAGCCTGAGTGGTTCTTACTTTTGTATAACAGTTATTGCTAAGTTTTACATTTGTAAGACAGTGACAACACATGAAGGTATAACATTGTCTTAATACTTAATAGTGGAAATAATTTATGATAAAATGTATAATAATCAATATTCTCTAAATTTTTTTATATCCTAGTTTATGTTGTCTATTTTTGGGTAGCATAACCTTTTTAAACATTTTTTTCCACCAATAACATTCCAATTTTTGTAAATGTATCTTTCATTGCCAGTTCCAAAAATTTGACTGACATAACAATATATTTATGTAAAACAGTACAATTAAGAGGATTGTCATAAAAAAAATATGTTATTGATAATTGTTTTTTTAAATCACTTTAAAATCTTGGTGGCTAAAATCCCCAAATGACTCAGCACCCCAAGCCCTTTTAATTGTGCCAATGGTTCCATTTAATGCAATTGTTTATCAATAGGTACTTTAATAGTCTTATAACATTATCACATACATTTTCAAAAATTAAAATCCTTAAGAGTATCTAGTCTAATTGTATTAATGTATTTTTTTGAAGGTACACTGGGAGTTTATTTGGTCGGTATCATTACAATACCAAGTTGGTGGTTAGTAGGTATTTTAACTTTAGGCCAAGGCATATTATTGTTGATAATGGCTCAAGATACTTTATTATCACACGCATATGTTGGCTACATTATGTTTGGAACATTTTATCATATTATGGCCACTGCAGCGAAGTAAGTATAATGAAATTCAACGTATTAAAATATGGTATTTTAATTATTAATAAATAATTATTCTCTTCTTCATTTTAAATATTGCAATATATATACCCAGTATGTTTTATAAAACTTTTCCTATTATAATATAATTTTAATAGTAATTTAAACTTTAAAATATATATTTTTTTTACATTTTTTGAATTAAATTTTAAGTTCATTATTTATTTAATTAATAACGTGTTTTTTGTTAATCATTTCATGAAAAATATTTATTTGTTTTAGTTGTGAAGTAGCCAAAAATATACCTGCAGACAGCTATGCATTGGTATTTGGAGTTAACACATTCATGTCACTCTTACTGCAAACGTGTTTGACATTGGTTGTAAATAGTCCTATAGGACTCATGTTAGACATTAGATCACAGGTAAAGTTATTAGTATTATCACCGCAATTTATACGTAATTTTAGTTGCCATTAGTACACACCAAATTATCTTTAATAATTTTCTATGTTTATTGTTCATCGTTCTTGGTTGAAATTAGTTGGATTATTAAAACCATTTTTGACTATTTATACTACCTAAAACTAAATATTACAGTTATTTTTTGTTCAAGTGAAAAACTTAAAATGGAAAAAAAAAATTAACAGTGGCAATCCAACTATAGGAGGTTCAACCCACCCACCCCCCACCCAAGTACACTTGAAAAATATTTATGTACTTACAATATATTTATAATTATTGTATTTCTCAATTTTTGATCAGGTAATTTTCTAAAATTTTTTATCTCCTCCCATTCAACATTTCTGAGCACGCCTCTGATATTAACCAATTTATTAATTTATTTATTGTACCCCCTTCTTATCCCCTATTCTTCTCTATTTAAATATATAGTTTAAGTACGCTACTCTCTCAAACTATCAAGTACCAAACAATTAAAATTCCCTTATTATGTCCACTGTTGGTTCTCATAATATTCGAAGACTTAAAGAAGGTGGTACGAGAAATGCTAACTAACCACTAGTAACCAGTCATTTAAGGCAAAAAAAAAATTAAATCTAGACTAATCTAATTATTAAGTATTGCCGTTGGATCTCATACACTCATACGTCATGTCAAATGACAGTATATAATATATTAATTTGCCTAATTGTTACAAATTTTGTAAATATTAGTTTTGCATATTATTATGTATAACCCGCCGTATAAAGAATACTTTTTAATTTTCTAGTTTTACGTATATGGCGGAGGTTGTTTAATAATCGGAATTATATACACCGTCGGAGCATTGTATTCAACATATAACACGATGATGAGACATAGAATTTTTACAACGTCGAATTAAATTGATTTATATTTAACATTAGCATATATATATTATAATTATTGTATAACCTGAACGTCTTTTATTAAAAAGTTTTAAAAACGAATACGTGTGTTGATAATTATTTATTGTAACCTGCTCCTTCCACAACCACGACAATTTACATGAGTTTACTAAGTATATTATAATCAGTACTTATATATTTAATATTCTAAACAATTAATTTTAACATTTAAATTTCTTTCAAACATTTTTTTGTGGTAGCCATAAAGTTAAAAAATGGTTCTCGCCACTTAAATTTCGAAAATAATCACTTTTGTATTATCATATAGTTTTTAACTGTTCAGTAGTTTTAAATTAAAAATAAATCAGTTGAAGAAACAAAAGTAAGTAGGTAGGTACGTACCAGTTCTTAATAGAATGTATAATATAGGCATTTTTATGAACATTTCCGCCCAGAATATTTTTTTTAGAAGCAATGCTTGATATTATAATATTATAATATTATAATAATCAAAAAAATCTGTACTTGACTATTTCTGAATAAAAGCCAGTTTTTTTTGTTAAAATACAGGCACGGCACAAGCATTTTTCCATGAAAGGGCAGATAAGAGCATGTTCATTTTTTGGAAAGACAAGCGCAATAATTTTAATTTTGCCAATAAAAAAAAATAAAAACAATTAAATTTATGACGAACAGCAGAAAAATGTCCACAATAATTACCATATCTAAGCTTTTTGAAAGGTTTTTTCAATTGAAAGAGCTGCTATATCTCCGATAGTTTAGTGTTGGTCATTTTATTTCTCAAATAAGTTTTAATTTGTCAGGGATTTAACGGAGGTATGATAATTTTAATTGCTATTGTACATGATAAAAAAAGTTCATAAAAAGCCAATTAGTAACTTTTTATTTGTACTGTATAAAATCAAGTATAGTGTTAATTTCAGTTTTTTTTTCAATTAGGTGTCTTTTTATGAGTCTGAGTCTTAACTACGTTCTGATTTTGAGCTTTCAATATCAACTTCACAGTGCTTGATGAAAGTAAATTATTTTTGCAAAAATAAAAATAATATATTTTGATGATTTAACTATTTAAGGCAGCGGTTCCCAATTGGTGATCCGCGGACCTCCAGGGGTCCTCGTGTTGATTTTAGGGGTCCGCGGTTGTGTTGTTCTGTAGTGATATTTTTATTTTATTTTAGTGAAATTATTAACTTTGTAGTTAGGTATATGAAATTCCGCATAGGCGTAAACTGGGGGGGAGCGAGAGGGGGCAATTGCCCCCTCAAAAAATTTAACGGGGG
>NC_042494.1:90051000-90052400 GCF_005508785.2 Acyrthosiphon pisum | reverse complement strand
CGAGAAGCAAGATTGGGGACCATGCGAGTAATGGGTGCTCGATCCAGACGAACCACCGAATTGAACCTTTGTGCACTACACTATGATGCCGATATTAATTACAGCACACACCCAAGCGTGGCCATCGGAATAATGGATCCCTTTCGGAATAATAATCCCTTTTTGATTATATTAATTAACGTTTAGAGATTAATACATATGGAGTAGGTATTTTTAATGGGCGACGAGGTGCACGGGATCAGCTAGTAACATATAAAAACATAAAATCAAAATAAAGTAAAGTAAGATTTCAACCCATTTATACAGCCTACATTAATCATTAACAGCGTTTCACGGTGATTTAGTATACAAAATGTATAAATATTATGAACAACTATTAAATGGTGTTTAACAAAAAAACAATACTCTTTTAGTGAGTAAAACAATTAATAAAATGTCAATTATCTAAATATTGTAAAAAGTATATACAATAGTAAGTAGTAATAAAATAGTAATAAAATTAAGTAAAATCTCAACCATGAATACAATATAAATTAATTAAGTAATATTATAAAATATATTGTGAACGCAGTGAAATTTACTAAAATGGTGTTTAACAAACAACTAATACAATGTCAATTATTGTAATTAATACATTTTACATAAATATTGGGAACATAGTGAAATTGACTTATTGATGTTATTTATACATCATATAATATATAGGTACATTAGAATCTTAAAATAAAATACAACATTTAAATTAAATTGTCCGCGCTATTCGTACCACATTATTATACTATTCAATTGTATGTGGTACAATACAAATAACACGTACATTACATACATTGTTTGACATTAGTTACGAATTCACATTATAGTGAATTCGCATCCAGAGAGAACCGCGAGGAGGTTGTCAAACTTTCTCTCCGTTTAGCCCGAAGGCAAGGCCCACGAAGTACCTCCACACAGACCACGTAGAACAGCGGTGCAACGTATTATGTTTGAAAAATATGTTACACATGTTAGGTTTAAAGTCACCTAGACTATCATCACATCTTTGATCATCGGGCGCATGTAGAACAAAGGTGTAACATATTATGTTTGAAAAATATGTTACACCCATCATCATCATCATCATCTAGAATTGATCATCGGGCGCATGTAGAACAATTTTGTAACATATTGTGTTTGAAAAATATGTTACACATGTTAGGTTTAAAGTCACCTAGACTGTCATCATCATCTAGAATTGATCATCGGGCGCATGTAGAACAATTTTGTAACATATTGTGTTTGAAAAATATGTTACACGTGTCAGGTTTAAAGTCACTCAGACTGTCATCATCATCTAGAATTGATCATCGGCCGCCGCATGTAGAACAACGGTGTAACATATTGTGTTTGAAAAATATGTTATC
>NC_042494.1:90031532-90032351 GCF_005508785.2 Acyrthosiphon pisum | reverse complement strand
GATTTACCGGCAGGCGGGCGTGACTCACCCGCTTCCAGAGCGGCACAACGCGGGCGCATTGGACATGGTCTGCAGACATTGTCACGCCCGCCACTTTGCAGGCGAGGTTCTGGGCCGAGAGGCCAATAGACACTTCAACACGTGTTGTAACAACGGCCAAGTGACCGCTGCAGGACAACGCGCGTTGTTACCCGTCCCTTATTTAATACAGAGTTTGTTTATAGATGATTCGCAGGATGGCCGTAGATTCCGGGCGGACGTTCGGCGGTACAACAACGTTCTGGCATTCGCTGCGTTTACCTGCGACGCAAACGACAGGCGTTTGCCAGGGCGGGGACCGCCGGTGTGGATTGTCCATGGTCAGACCTATCGGAGGACCAACAATGAGGTGGCCGTTGCCCCGGGAGGTGCCAGCAACTGTCAGTTGTATTTCCTAGAGTCCGGAGAGGCCAACCACCGCCGCCTGGATATTGCACGACAGAGCAATCATGAACTGTCCGAAATCGTGATGGGATTATTGGACGGTTTGCTGCGGGACATCAATCCGTACGCTATGGCTTTTATGTAAGAAAACTTAAACTATTGTATTTATTAACACTAGGCATGCGAATTGCCCCTTAGAGTAAATACTTTTTACACATACCTTTCTTACAGTAAAAAAACATTTATACTAGACAGCTGCCAATATAGACTTAATTATGATTTAAAATAGGATACATAGCAAACAAATTTCTTAACTTCTCCTTTTAACTCCTCCTTATTAGTTATTTGAAATACCTAAGGTACCTAAGATACCTAAAGTTATTGAGACTGGGGGTA
>NC_042494.1:90026939-90031432 GCF_005508785.2 Acyrthosiphon pisum | reverse complement strand
TAAAGGGTTGAAATCGGTAAAAGAAAATTTTTACATGTAATTTGTATATATATATTCATGTAATAATAACAATAGCAGTCGACCGATTACGGGAAATACGGTACGGCACGGCGACCAGAGGGTTTCCATCTACCTGTACTCTGACCTTTATTTTGTGTGTGTATTTTATCAGCGTGCAGATATGAATATTGTTCCGTGGCTACATTATTATTTACGAGTTGAAAACACCGACTAGCACAATTATACCTATTATCTTAATCTTACTTTACAGCGATTTCGGGGTATTATATAAGCCGGGCTTTTAGCTATTTACACGTAGAGCCCGTGGAGGTATTATTGCGTATAATATTATAATATCGCGTCATTAGCCGCGACGTTGGCGTTGTCGTTTTTATGATAAAAGTACGGAAATATAATACTTCAGTCGTAATAAACCCATCGCCGACTATCCCATATCTTCCCCCACCACTTTTCGTACATACACACGTGTACGAACGTTGCACGTCGTCGTCACTGACAGCGCAGAGTAGCTGTGCTCGGCGTACAGTCGTAACTGGTGAAGACGTGAACCGAAGTTTCACTTATCTAATATCTTTCACACGTCGTGCTCTGTACTGTTGTCTGTGGTCTACTACAATATTATTCTACACTGACATCGTAGTGCGTAGTATATTTAATACATCGTTAATTAACCATATCGATTGGTAATTGGTATATTGTACCAATATTATATATACAGATATTTTGATTTGTACTACACAAAATAGGTATAATATAATCTGTATATTATTTAAACGCGTTGTCGGCGGACAGAGCCACGGTAGTGATTATTATATAATGCTGTACGTCTGTCGTCTACTACTTTATCCTAATCTGACATCATATAATATTATAATTTACGCACTACGCAGTATATTCAATACATTGTTATCGATTGGTAATTGGTATTGGTATAGTCAATAGTGTATAAATATATTGATTTGTACGGCATTGTCGGCGGATGGAGCCGCGGTAGCACCGTTGTCGTTTTCACGATAGAAGTTATTAAGTAGTATTTAGAAGTTATTATTAAGTGATTATCCTACATATTATATTTATAGCTGCGCGTGACGAAAACGTTTGCTTATATACAATTTATGCCCACGTGCTGTAAATTATATGTATACTTGGCCGCTTTGTCGTGTCATTTTCATTAAGTAGCGATAAGCCAGCGTTCGATAAAAGACCGGTAAACGGTTTCGGTATACAAGTGTAATATAAAACAGCTTACTGCCGGATTAGTTTTTTAGATTTTTCCGTGTTTGGTTTTTGTTATTAGGAGGATTAATTTAACGTTGTTTAATTTAATTACCTAAGAAATGGCTAAAGAAAGTCTTTTAGTTAATGGAGAACTTGAACAACATACTGTTGTCCCCATTGTTGGCGATGGTGCCCGTTTATTCCGAGCTCTTTCTTTTTTAATACACGGAACACAAGACAATGCGATGGAGGTGCGATCACTAATTGTTGGACATGTGGTGAATGACTGGATCAAGTTTTCAGTTATGTCCCACAATAGAAATGGTGATAATTACTCAACGGCTAATGAATATTATGCTGATATGATAAAAAATGAAACTTATTGTGGGCTTTGTGAGTTTATAGCAGCGGGATGTATATTTCCATTTAATTTTAAAGTTTATCGAAATGGTATCTTATACACGGAGTCCGGATCTAATGATTGTCCAGTAAAGCTTTTACGATTTGGACAAGATTTGTCCCATGGACATTTTGATGCTTATCTTCCTACTGCGACAGAAAACAATACTCAGAGTCGTATAGAGGAACTGGTCGATGAACGCAAACATTCACCTATTGTATCTTCAGTACACAGTAACATTTCTGCAAACATTTCACTATCTCAATCAAGTGAAACAGATCAATCTATTTCGTCCTCATTAATTAAAAAGAGAAGACGAAGGGCTAGATTTACTAATTACACAAGAAAAAAACAAATAAAAAAAGCACAAAAAAAATATAGACAGAATCAAACTGAATCTAGGTATAAGGAAAATACTACTGTGCGTCTATGGAAAAGCAAGGTGCATTCAGGTATGGCATATGATCCAGATATTGCATATAGAACTGACACTTGTGTAGCTTTGGGTTCTATGACATATAAGTGTCAGTGGTGCAACGCTTTGAACTAATTCAAACTTCGCGAATAAATAAATACGGTAGATAGGTAAACAACAAAATATATAGTACGTGTGTACGACCTGATAGAGGCGAGACTGATAGCGGCGGGTGTTGACAACCGATGGTGCTACCGTTGTCCCAGTACGACGATGGTGAACAGCCTGCTGAAGGTGGTTGACCGGGCTGCGACGACACATCACAACGTCAACTTGGACCAAAAACAGCCAACAGACAGCCGACTCAACACGTGAGAAACGTGGCGGATCGCACTGCGCACACAGCGGGCGGGCGATAACGGCGGAACACTACGGTTTTGACACGGGCGGCCGCAACACGTGATTTGTGTGTGCAACGAGGGGCACGACACGGAACAAATTATTAGCACAGACGGCTCGAAACGCTCGAAAAGCCAAGATGGCGTTATTGACGATGACGGCGCGCCGGTTCGCAATAGTCACAAAACTCCGGCCTACGGAAAAGACAGTAATTGCCAAGACGGCTCAGGAACGGAGATTCAAGACTCGTGACTATTATAATGTGACTAACTAACACGGCCACGGGCTAGCTTGCGGCGAGGTAAAGACCGTCGGCGGCCCGCCGATAACGGTTCCCTCTCTGGAGATGTCGGAACGGTCGCGCGGTGAGTGTGATATTAAATATTATCGTGGGGCAAAGTCCAAGACCGGCATCTCGTACCAAACAGTTGGATAGTTCCTTATAATCCAGTACTGTTAAGAACATGTAACGCTCACGTCAATGTGGAATATTGCAGTTCGGTGAAGTCCATAAAATATGTGTGCAAATACGTAAATAAGGGGTCGGACCAGGCTTCATTTGCCTTAGAAAATGAGAAAGACGAAATAAAAACTTACGAAAGTGGACGATATATAAGTTCATCAGAAGCCGTGTGGCGAATCCTCGAATTTCCAATTCACGAGCGTTTCCCTACCGTTGTTCACCTTGCTGTCCATTTAGAAAATGGACAAAGGGTTTACTTTAATGAACAAAACCTACATGACAGAGTAAATAGTCCTCCTACAACTACACTTCTCTAATTTTTTGATTTGTGTAAAGTGGATGACTTTGCAAAAAATTTGCTTTACCCAGAAGTACCTGCATATTACGTTTGGGACAAAAAAAGTTCCAAAGAAGGAAGAGAGGAGTAAACGTTGTTGGCTGGCCAGATATCAAAAGAGAGCACGCTCTGGGTAGAGTTTATACGGTTCATCCGAACAATACAGAATGTTATCACCTTCGTATGCTTCTCCATGAAATCCGGGGCCCGATTTCGTTTGAAGCGTTGAAAACTGTAAATGGTCAAGTACATCCCACTTTTAAATCCACGTGTAAGGCTCTAGGGTTACTTGAAGATGATGAACATTTGTACGCAGCACTAGAAGAGGCAGCACTTTGCCAATCTCTGAATATGATACGGGACCTATTTATGATTATATTAGTGTTCTGCCAAGTAACAGATCCCTTATGTCTTTGGGACAAATTCAAAAAATACCTATCTGAAGATTTTAAAATACGATTAGAACGACAGGATTCCGTGGATGCAGTACACTTAGCGGACGTAGTGTTGAACAAATGCTTATCGGTAATAGAAGATGCCGTGTTAGCATTAGGTGGTCAGCCACTTAAAGAATATGGCTTACCTCAGCCAAGCAAATCTGAACAATTTGATAATAGAGAGTATCTCAAGGAACCAAGTTATGACTTAGTAGCTTTAGAAGACGTCGTAAGAAACAATGAAGAATCTCTGAATGACAAGAAACAATGAAGAATCTCTGAATGACGAACAAAAGTTTGCTTACAATCAAATTATTACAAGTGTTAATAATAATGAGGGTCGAATATACTTTTTAGATGCTCCAGGTGGAACTGGAAAAACTTTCTTAATCAATTTGATTTTAGCGAAAGTTAGAAGTACTCGCGACATTGCCTTAGCTGTAGCATCTTCTGGAATCGCAGCTACACTGCTCGAGGATGGTCGAACGGCCCATGCTACCTTCAAATTACCACTCAATCTAACAACTTCGGTCACTACCTTTTGTAATATATCAAAACAAAGTAATTTTGCGGAAGTTTTAAAAGATACAAAATTAATAGTGTGGGACGAAATTACAATGGCACACAAGGGTGGTGTTGAGGTTTTAAATAGATCTCTAAAGGATGGTGTAACGGTTTTACTGGCTGGAGACTTTAAGCAGACTCTACCAGTAGTACCAAAAGGGACCAGAACTGATGAAGTAAAGTCATGTCTTAAAAGATCTACTTTATGGCCTAAGATTAATATACTCAAACTGTCAAAA
>NC_042494.1:90026024-90026889 GCF_005508785.2 Acyrthosiphon pisum | reverse complement strand
AGAAGTTATTATTAAGTGATTATCCTACATATTATATTTATAGCTGCGCGTGACGAAAACGTTTGCTTATATAAAATGTATGCCCACGTGCTGTAAATTATATGTACTTGGCCGCTTTGTCGTTGTCGTTGTCATTAAGTAGCGATAGCCCAGCGTTCGATAAAGGACCGGTAAACGGTTTCGGTATACAAGTGTAATATAAAACAGCTTACTGCCGGATTAGTTTTTTAGATTTTTCCGTATTTGGTTTTTGTTGTTAGGAGGATTAATTTAACGTTGTTTAATTTAATTACCTAAGAAATGGCTAAAGAAAGTCTTTTAGTTAATGGAGAACTTGAACAACATACTGTTGTCCCCATTGTTGGTGATTGAGCCTGTTTATTCCGAGCTCTTTCTTTTTTAATACACGGAACACAAGACAATGCGATGGAGGTGCGATCACTAATTGTTGGACATGTGGTGAATGACTGGACCAAGTTTTCAGTTATGTCCCACAATAGAAATGGTGATAATTACTCAACGGCTAATGAATATTATGCTGATATGATAAAAAATGAAACTTATGGTGGGTTTTGTGAGTTTATAGCAGCGGGATGTATATTTCCATTTAATTTTAAAGTTTATCGAAATGGTATCTTATACACGGAGTCCGGATGATTGTCCAGTAAAGCTTTTACGATTTGGACAAGATTTGTCCAATGGATATTTTGATGCTTATCTTCCTACTGTGACAGAAAACAATACTCAGAGTCGTATAGAGGAACTGGTCGATGAACGCGAACATTCACCTATTCACCTATTGCATCTTCAGTACACAGTAACATTTCTGCAAACATTTCACTATTCCAATCAAGTGAAACAGATC
>NC_042494.1:90025402-90025924 GCF_005508785.2 Acyrthosiphon pisum | reverse complement strand
CCCAATTGATTAATGAAACAAATCTAAATAATACAACTAATGTTGTTTTTGAAGAAAACGATGATAATAACAAAGTGAAACAATGCCCCTATCAAGATAATATATTAGATATAAATGCACAATATGATTCCGAAATACAACAATTGAAAAATAATTTCAATTCAATTTACAATTTGGTCACAACTAACAAAGATTTATCAATGTTAAATTTTTTGAAAAAAACTAATAATAATTTGGCAAAAATACAAACGACTGCTCAGTTATCAACTCTTTTAGTCAATTTGGACAAGCGGAGAACGAAAAAAAATATAAGTGTACAACCAACTGCAACCGCACGTCGTAAAGATAGAGCTGGACTCATTTAAAGTCGAAACAATTCAATTTAAAAAAAGGTGGGTAAGTGGATGTCGCTCTGCTGTACAGTAGGTTACAAGTGGGTCACTGTATAATGGATGGTATTAAATTTGAATTCAATGATATAATATCATTGTATAAGAAAAACGATTCTGAGCGGAGACGGTA
>NC_042494.1:90022904-90025237 GCF_005508785.2 Acyrthosiphon pisum | reverse complement strand
TTTTTTATGTACCAATGTATCATAAGTACTATAGGTCAGTTTTGTTTAATTTATTATTAGACAATATACATAAGGTAGTTGAAAATATGGGCCGGAAGTAAATAAGCCCAAAAGTCAAAACCAATAAATATGTAAACTGAAAAATCTGATGAGTATTTGCCCAACTGGCAACTGTTGACCAGCCCAGTCCGTCCTGGACATAAGACATAATACATCACAAGGCTACATCAGGGGCGTATTTTGGAATTTTCCTGGAGGAGGTCCAACTAATTTTACAAATATATTTAAGTAGTGGGCTTCGCTACAGAATATATTAATAAATATATTAGATGTTTAGTAGGCATTTTTGGGGAGGGGGGTCTGGACCCACACCCCTTAAATACGCCACTGGACTACATCATTCAAGGCCGTATAATATGAGGGGGGTTTTGGGTTTTTCTAACATATATTTTCTTTTGAAACTATTAACTACATTGCCAGTTCGACTTCTACGCCAGAGCGCACATTTTTAACTATGAAAAGACTAAAAAATTATTTACGTAACTCAATGGGTCAAGAAAGGTTTACAGGTTTGGAACTTTTCTACTTTACCGGACACCCTTTTTTTTGCAATTTTTTTTTTTTGAAACTAATGTAGTTAAGCACGCTGAAAACGATGGTGAAGTCCAAATTTGGCGCACGGACTTAGTTTTGAAGTTATGGCCTATTGAAGTTCGCTATTTTGCGATTTTTACGCATTCGCGGAACATTAGTTTACCGCGCGCCTACTACGAATGTAGTACTAATATGGGAACTTTTCTACTTTACCTCGATTTGCTATGCAACACCCCCAAGTGGGCCGCCAATTTGAAAAAACATCGTACAGTTATGCCATGCTAGCGGCACTCGTCGCTACGCTCCTCGGCGCCGTCGCTCCGCTCCGCAAATCGAAAATATCCCCCGACTTGCTGTGCAACACCTCCCCAAGTGGGTCACAGGGTTAAGAAAATTGCTTTTTTGTTGCACCAAGTCACCGAGCGTGGTCACTCGCTCGCTGCGCTCGCTCGGACAATTAAAAACGAAAATATCCCCCGATTTGCTATGCACCACCTCCCCAAGTGGGCCGCCAATTTGAAAAAAAACATCGTACAGTTATGCCATGCTAGCGGCACTCGTCGCTACGCTCCTCGGCGCCGTCGCTCCGCTCCGCAAATCGAAAATATCCCCCGACTTGCTGTGCAACACCCTCCCCAAGTGGGTCACAGGGTTAAGAAAATTGCATTTTTGTTGCACCGAGTCACCGAGCGGGGTCACTCGCTCGATGCGCTCGCTCGGACAATTAAAAACGAAAATATCCCCCGATTTGCTATGCACCACCTCCCCAAGTGGGCCGCCAATTTGAAAAAAAACATCGTACAGTTATGCCATGCTAGCGGCACTCGTCGCTACGCTCCTCGGCGCCGTCGCTCCGCTCCGCAAATCGAAAATATCCCTCGACTTGCTGTGCAACACCACCTTAAGTAGGTCACAGGGTAAGTTATGTCGTAGTATGGGCAGTGATGCTTTGCTAGCGGCTCCGAAAAACATCAATCTTCATGATAGGCACAGTGAACTTAAAATAGCGAACTTCATTCGCCGATAACTTCGAAACTAAGTCCGAGCCCCAAATTCTGACTTCACCATCGTTTTCAGCGTACTTAACTACATATATTTCAATTACAAAAATCGCAAAAAAAAAGGTGTCCGGTAAAGTAGAAATATACCAAAAATATAAGTATACAACCAACTGCAACCGCACGTCGTAAAGATAGAGCTGGACTCATTAAAGGATCTAAACGTATTCAAGCAGAACACCCATCTAAAGTCGAAACAATTCAATTTAAAAAAAGGTGGGTAAGTGGATGTCGCTCTGCTGTACAGTAGGTTACAAGTGGGTCACTGTATAATGGATGGTATTAAATTTGAATTCAATGATATAATATCATTGTATAAGAAAAACGATTCTGAGCGGAGACGGTATGTCAGTCTAGGTATAAGACATAATATTATATTATAGTCTATAGTATTTAAAAAAAATTGACCTATAATAGGTACATATAATAAATTCCAAATTATTCATATCATAATATCTATTAGGTACTTATAACGCGTTATACATCAACAAAAAACCGTGGTACTATCATAGATATATATAATAGTATACTTTAGAAGTTCAAGTACCCACGATTCACGAATAATATTATACAATCACAACAAAATAACTAAAATAGTTATCCTAAGTTTTTAATATGTAATTTCGTCCAAATTTGTACTTAAAATGACTATAAAAATAAACTGTGTAAATGTATTTTTTA
>NC_042494.1:90021859-90022854 GCF_005508785.2 Acyrthosiphon pisum | reverse complement strand
AGAAACTTGTAACATTTTTAATTAGTTTTCAAATAATGACAAACTACATAGTATTTATAAAAATTTAATACCTAGTTGTATAACAATAATAACATCCGTTAAATCTTCAACCGGAAAATTGTCTCAAAAATAAAAGAAGAAATCATTGGAACGTAATTTAAATGACTTACAATGTTAATGTGTGCATAACGAGTCTGCATTCATTGTTGTTTTAGTAAGTACATTTAGTGAAAATGAAAATTATTATTGTTTATAACAAAACAATGGTGTTATAGAATTCGTTTTTCGTATAAAAATAACGAGCTCAGGTGTAAACATTGCATACGCAAATTGTAAGACGGTAAAATGTGTCTTGGCAGGTAGCTATACAGAACATTTTTGTACAATTTTCTTCAGAAATGTCGATGTCGTTTTTTGAATGCGCGATGAGACCAAAACTAAAACTATTCATTTTAATAAGTTTAGCAGTACCAATTGTCGTGCCGTCTTCGAATCTTTCATTTGATACTACAAACTCAAATACTGTAAGTAGATAGAAATAGTGCCTACCTACTCGTATACTCGTAATTATAATTAATCCTATACGATCAGTGCTCGACTTGGGGGGGGACGCAGGGGGACGGAGTACCCCAACTAATTTTTCAGAAATTTTAGCGTACCCCTACTCTCATTTTGAAGAGGCACGCACGGGACGCTGCATCATTCTGCATTTTTATCAAAATGCACGTGATCAAATCATAATTTTTCTTACCATAGATTTAATAATTATTTATATATTTTGTATTATTATTTAATCAATTACCTTTAAAATATTATTATTTAAGATAATAAAGAACAAACCTATGATAAATTATGGAACTATTTAAATAAATAGGTAGTTAAAATGAATTGTTTTTATTTAGTTACTTTTGAGTTTGTTATTATATTTTATAAGTTGTAACAAAAATATACAGTATATTTTTATGTGATTTTTAGAGTGGGTAATAGGGGGTGTG
>NC_042494.1:90010752-90021809 GCF_005508785.2 Acyrthosiphon pisum | reverse complement strand
TCGATTATCGCGAAAAACTGATTGTTGTTAACTTATTGTTAACTGATTTTTTTTGCTGTCTCGGATAGCTTACTTGGCTGATGTGTTTGAATACTTGAATACACTAAATTTGAGTTTACAAGGAATTTATATTGATGTTTTTCACGTTGAGGGTAAAATCGAAGCAACTATAAAAAAAGTTTGAAATTTGGGCAATACGTGTTGAATAGAACTCTTTCAGTAACTTTCGGACATTAAAAACTTTTTTGGAACCTTCGTGTGAATGTCTATCATAGGAGGTAAAGAGTGAAATATCTGAACACTAAGTGTTGTTGAGACTGTCTTGTTGAGCATGGCCAAAATTATAGAAAATATTTTCATCAACATGACCCAAACAATACATGGATAAGAAATCCATTTTCCTGTGATATTGAAAAAATAGAAAATCTCTGAACAGGAATAAGATGAATTAATTGATTTGGTTACTAATGGAACGATGAAAAACATTTTCAACGATAAAAAACTAATTGATTTTTGCTTAATTGTTCAAAATGATCAAAAGCAAATGGCTGGGAAAGCTTTAAGACATTTGATCCCCTTTTGCACAACATATAGATGTGAACAAGAGATTTCTACCTACTGTTACATGAAAAACAAATATCGTAATAGACTTAAAAATGACGCTAATTTAAGAGTTAAAATATCAAGCATTCAGCCGGACTTAAACGAAATTATGAACAAAAAAGAAAGATTTCACTTGTCTCGTAAAGTTTGATGGTGTTTAATCAAATTTTTTTTTTTTTTTTTTGAGAAAATTTATTTCTATTATATTACGAAAATGTTTATGAAATTAAAAATTAAATCATATTGAAAATTATTTTTTATTTTCATAATTAAATAAAATTGAAAATTATTTTTTATTTTTATAATTAAATAAAATTGAAAAGTAAGTATTTACAAAAAAGGGGTCCGCGGACCAATTTAAGTTATAACTAGGGGTTCACACTAATTGGGAACCGCTGATTTAAAGAACTATAATACCAGATAATACATGCAATGGTGGAGGTAAGGAGCGAGAATTTGTCTAGGAGGGCTACCCCCTGTTAAAATAACAAGTGATACCTATGTAATTAAATTTTCTTGTGCCGTTATAATGAAACTTTTCTAATAAATTGATAAATTAAAAAATTACATTTCACGCATAGTAAAAATTAGCGTTTAATATAATTTCTAATTTACACAAAACCTAAATGAAATATTCGATATTTTTCTAACTAAGAATTATTTTTCGAAAAAACCCATAAAAATAAAATATTTTTTTAAACCGCCAATAATATGGTGTAGGTACATCGTACCTATATTCTAGCTGTGGTATTCGGAGAAAAAGGATGAAATAAAAATATGGCAAAAAAGGCATGGAAATAACGCACCCCTTATTCCGAAAAAAAATTATGCATAGTAGACAAAGCAGAATGCAGAGATTGCAGCTATACTTGTATATAAATATTACTAGCTGACATGGCAATGCTTTGCTATTGCTAGGTTTTTGTGATTGTTCAACTTCTTTTGGTTGTAACACGCTGTGGAAGTAATGTCTTTTTAAGTGTAAATTATATTAATTTATAGCCATCCCGACCGGCGTTGTTCGTGAGATTCACTTATGCGAGTGTGGTATGCGAGCAGTATATTATCAGGTAAGCAATCTATCTGCGACAGTTTGCGGACACCGCATAGTGGGTGCGTAAGTGTATAATTTAACTCTAAAGTATCAAAAGTGCAAAAATTTGTCCACTGAAACCGTGATACTTTCTGTACTACCTATTATAATAAATAATAATACACAAGCTTATAAACTATTATTAAAACTTATAGCAACCATTTATAAACGATAAATAATAATAATAATCTCAAAATCTCTGTTTGAGAACCTTCCCGGGTTGGACCTATTATTGACCTTTTTCGCGACAAAATGTTATCTATCTTCTTTCCCCAAGGTCTAATCTACCTCTGTACCAAATTTCATCGCAATCGGATGAACGGTTTAGGAATGCATACATGGACTTAGGTAGAAACAAACTTTTTCGTATTTTATAGGTATATAATATAATATAGATACTATAGTATCTATAGATAGATATAATAAGTAATGTATAATTTATCGATAATACGTGTAGAGAATGTTATTGAATTATTTTTTATTTGTACACGTTTTAATACAAAGTAAAAACCCATTAAAAATTTGCATTATTCTTCAGACGAAAATTAACTTAATTTAGATACTAAAATTAACTTGAAGTTAACACGTTAATATTGAAAAAAAAGTAACTTATTAAGTTATGAGTTAATTTGAAAAAAAAGTAACGAGTTAATTAACTTACCTACCTAATTAAAATTAACTTAACGTTTTAAATTAATTTTAACTTTTAACTCGTTAATACCCAGCCTTGTATAATAATACCTAAAAATTATGGTTTGTTCCACCCGGCAATCGTCTTGAATATTTTTCAATATTGGGGGCCCATAAAGCAAAATGGGAAAATGTATACGTAAATAACTTTCCTATTATATGAGTCGTTATAATGGGACATTTTAAATGATTTGTGTATGAATGTTTCTGTATAATATCGGCATGTACTGTATATATTATCATATTTATAGAAACTTGTAACATTTTTAATTAGTTTTCAAATAATGACAAACTACATAGTATTTATAAAAATTTAATACCTAGTTGTATAACAATAATAACATCCGTTAAATCTTCAACCGGAAAATTGTCTCAAAAATAAAAGAAGAAATCATTGGAACGTAATTTAAATGACTTACAATGTTAATGTGTGCATAACGAGTCTGCATTCATTGTTGTTTTAGTAAGTACATTTAGTGAAAATGAAAATTATTATTGTTTATAACAAAACAATGGTGTTATAGAATTCGTTTTTCGTATAAAAATAACGAGCTCAGGTGTAAACATTGCATACGCAAATTGTAAGACGGTAAAATGTGTCTTGGCAGGTAGCTATACAGAACATTTTTGTACAATTTTCTTCAGAAATGTCGATGTCGTTTTTTGAATGCGCGATGAGACCAAAACTAAAACTATTCATTTTAATAAGTTTAGCAGTACCAATTGTCGTGCCGTCTTCGAATCTTTCATTTGATACTACAAACTCAAATACTGTAAGTAGATAGAAATAGTGCCTACCTACTCGTATACTCGTAATTATAATTAATCCTATACGATCGTTATGTTAAATATAAAATAGGTTTAATATTATATCAAATTTCATTCTGCACTCTAAAAATAAGCTTTTACTGGGTGATCCATTTAACGTAAGACACTCATTATTTCAACAAAATATTATTTTGCATAGTTAATAAACAACTTTTTTCTAAAAAAAATATTTTACTATTGTTATCGTTATTTTTTTTTAAATTATTTCATGGCAACATGCATTTTTTAATTCCTCATTCCAAAGCAGAGTGTTTTTGAAATATTTTGATGTATAACAATCAAATTTTAGATGATTAGCTTATGAGTTATAATACTTATAATAGTGTTTAAGGAGTATGGTACCGATTTTTAAAATTGTTCACTATATTCTATAATATTTCAAAAAATTATCTATTATATTATAGTTGCATCTTAATCATTATACTTTTCCATTTATCTAAATCTATTTCCCTATTCCTATTTAGGAGGGTAGGGGTTGATATGGAGTATTATATCAACAAAAATTACTTTACATGCCAAATTCTCAGGCCTTGTAGAATTGTCGGATTTTGATAACTATTTTTTTTATCCAAAAGAAGATGACTTCCTACAGGCCACATTGAACTCCGATTTTCTTAGTTTATTACAAATAATAATACAGAATAATTTGTGAAAAAAAAGCTTAAAATTGTATTATTATTAAAGATGTGTTATAATGTTTGAGATTAAAATATTGAAAAACAGAGATCATTGCGGCCTGTAAAATATTATGCTCTATTAGTTAAAAAAAAATATCAAATTTGAATATTGATTTTACGGGATAAGATCATTATTTTCAGTGTATTTTTGTGCACACGATGACATTGGCACCGGGTGCCTTAAAGTTTTGACTAGCTGAGTGGAGTATATATAGTGGTGCAAGGGTATGTACCCCGCAAAATGTTGGTTCACTTCTCCATTTATCAAATTTTTTAATAATCTAACTAAGAAACTATATCTATCGGAAATTCGAAGTATCAAAGTATTCGATTTTATTCTGCTGCAGAATATGCTTTCTACGCATGTTTAAAAATATGTGTTATCATTCAAAAAAAAAAAAACTTCAACATTATAACGATAACAAATAGAAAAAAATTTAATTTTTTTTGTTGTACCTATAACAATTTACAATTACGTAAAAGAAATATTTACAAAAACGTTAGTATTTTTCAAAATAATGCGTGTTTTACGTTAAATAGATCATAGCGTCTAAGTTGATTACCTACCTACCTAGATCAAAAGTGCCAGTATAGATAAGAGTCGTTTTTAGTTATTTATGCTATAGGCCCAGGGGTGGCCAAACGGTCGATCTTGGACGATTTTTAAGTCGATCCTCCTTGCTAATAATTGTTACACTTTGTCATTCAGTAGATGCAGTTATTAAATACATATTTCGGAATAGCCTGTTAGTGTGAAATGGCATTTTCTCACATGAAAGTTATAAACGCTGAATAGGTATATCGAGCTATATACTTTCTGATGATAATTTAAACCTTCGTTTAGCAGTTAGTGAATATTACCGAGATCAAGGCCATAATTCAGGCCATGATATGCAACGACACGTTTCTACATCAACATTATAATTTTAATACCTACCAGTCTTGTAAAGAATACTTTTATTTTGTATTCGGAATACATATTCGAATAAATGAGAATTAAGGTATTCAGAATACGTATTCGAATAGTTCTTAAAAAATATATTCAGAATACTATCAGAATACTTTTTTTCACAACTAGTTTTTGTCAGTTTTTGAATAATTGGTAATTAACATTTATTAATTAATAATTAACAATTAAACAAACAACGTAATCATAAGTTATGTATACATTTTGACCACGTATGATACGGCCGATACGGGCCATACGGGATACAACATTGGTGTTTATAATATTATAAAAATAATCATATCATGGGCCAATATTATATTTCGTTTAAAGAATAAAATTAATGTTCGTGATTTATTATATGTCTTGTCACAAATTTAAAACTATTTTTTTGCATCGGAAAAAAGTATTTTTTTAATGAACAAAAAATACAAATAAAAGTATTCAGAATACGTATTTGAATACTTCTTAAAAAAAGTATTTAAAATAGTATTCAAATACAAAAAAAGTATTCAAATACTTTTATTCGAATACTTTACAAGACTGATACCTACATTTGAAAGTTATTTAGAATTTAATGTGAAACACTCATTTTAGATAACTTCATACTTTTCTTTTATTATTTATATAAGACGTATATTAATTATTAATATAATATTGTACATTAGTCGATCCTAATAAAAAACATATACTCTCAGTAGATTGTAGATCTTAATAAAAAAAAGTTTGACAACCCCTGGTATATAGGTACTACATTATTACATATTGCTCATTTAGAATATACGCCATATACCCCGAATTAATAGCGTATAAGTTGGGATATTTTTTTAATGGTATGTCCTATAGATAATATTACTCTAAGACCTGTGTGAAACTTATCTCTTCAGTCCTTTACTATACCTTCAATACTATTATTATACATTTTGACGAATTTTTGCCGTAAATTATTTTCAACGAATATCCACCTATATTAAACCACTTATATTTTAAAGGTCTATTTTGTGAATTTAAATTTATTACAGAACACATAATATTTTAAATAGTTAATACTGTACAGACATTATGCCAGTACCACGAACAACTATATTCTTATGATATTATGTTACCGCTTCCCATTATATATACAATTATTTCAAAAGGTATCCGATTGATAAAATTTTATTCTAAGGGGTTAGGAATTAAACGTACGTTTGCTGATTTTTTAAAGTTTATTCTTATTGTTTTATTGTGGAGAAATTAAATATTCTGTATTCTATTTTAGACAATTAACGATAGGGCGGTTGAAATCTTTAAAGGTAACCGTCCTTTAAGATCAGGAACAAAACGGCAGTCCAGTTTAAAAAAACAAAATCGACGTAAGTCATCAACATCAACATTATAATATTATATTGCAGGGATGTATTGGTAAATAATGTTTTGAGTATAGTTTTCTAAAAATATATATCGAAAAAAATTTTCTCCCTGCACTAAGAAATTAGTTAAAAAACATATAGGCACTTTTGTTGCATCGTCCTTAGTTCTTAAACCACACGTCATTAAAAAAAAAAAAGTACAAACTATCCATTTAATATACCTAGTTAGATAATATAAATCTATTTTTATCTGGCGATCTAAAGAACACATCATATTTATGATTCCATATTGACATATTGTTTATAATTTTCGAGTCTATGATGTGGTGGTGATGTGGCCGTGAAGGGTCACAGGTAATCACTGCAGAATTTTAAGAGAAAAAATACAATTTGAAACTAAATAAAACATTTAATAATAAAATAATATATTCATTGCCTACCATTCACCGTATGGTACCCATGACCTACTGTATACTCAAAAAATGAATATGTTTTTCACGTGCACGAATTTCTTTGTCAATTTTATTATGACTTTATGAGTACCTATAACCCGGTTCAATACACCCCTGATTATACAGAATAATATTGTGTTTTACGCGTTTCGTTTGAAACCAGACGAAATTGTAGCATTGTCGCTTTTAAATTTTCGATTAACCTTATTATAGTGCTCTCGCTATTCACAATCGTCAAATTTGACAACGAACCATGTTACTCGTCGTCCGGAGACAGCGGTATCTGCATGACATCTACTGAATGCTATCAACACCGAGGAGTGCCCATTGGATCGTGCGCTAATTCGTACGGCGTTTGTTGTCTGTGTAAGATCAAATATTTTAGACTAATATATACCTATATATATATGGCTATATCAATAGTTATCTTTCGTAACCATTGAGGCACTGTGCCGATAAGTAAAATATTGAGCATACATTATATAGAACAAAACGAAATTTACCGCCTGTACCCAAAGGTGCCCGTATGAGGCGGGGCAAAAGGGCCATCGACCCCTGCAGGGGATTTTTAACTGCATGTACTTTAATATCAATATCATTATCAATATTGTTAACTATTATTAGGTTGTAAGTAATTCTTATTTCTTCCTCAAGTAGGATTTTATCCTGTGGGCGCACTTGCCTGAACTCGCCCGCCAGAAATTGAAGAATTGATAGGTATCTATCAAAGTACCAAATAATTTACTCTATTTAATTATCGCACCCAATGAGGCAAACGGGAATGGTTTATGTATATGGGTAAATCATCCTCCTGGGAGGATGTTTGCTTTGGTTTTTTTATGTATCTACTATTTTAATAATAAGATCAACGTAAGTTGTCATGTTAAAGTGGTCGAAAAAATTACCTACTTACCCAGCTTTGCTGAATAATAAAGTACACAACTCGTTAAATTAGGAATGTAAAATTCTGCTTGCGGAACACTACAGTACCCCACCATAGGCGAAAATAGGGGGGATTTAGGGGCTAAGCCCCCCAAAAATGTCCATAGCCCCCCCAAACATTTCCTACATTTTGTTTTAAGCTTATTCAATATTATCAAAGGCCCTATTAGCCCCCCCCCCAAATCTCAAACGCTATTTGCGCCTATGTACCCCACAATACCATATATACAACATTTACGTTTATTGTTATATATTATATGAGATTATAAAAGGACCATTGTACTATATAAATTATATACACATCTAGCTTTGTCAACATGTGGTCAGACCATCCGAGAAAACGGCACATATTTTGTGAATGCAGGATATCCAGAAGGCTTAAATAACACCGGGACGTGTCAAGTGACCATACACAAGTTATCTCCATATATTTGTCAGTTCAGGTATGTATAGAACACGAAAAAAAAATATGAAAATTATACGTTGTGCCATAATGTACATAATATATTAAGACTTAAGAGCCATCGTATTGATCATTATATCGAATATATTTTTTAGATTGGATTTTGAACGTTTTTCCATTACGGGGCCCGAGCCAGTCAACCACCAATGCGACAATGACCAGTTCATCGTTTCTGGTTCGAATCCCGTACCTGTTATCTGCGGATTGAACACCGGTAGCCATAGTACGTATATATATGTATAGCACAACGCAATATTACAGAAACAATTTTACCTTTTTTTTATTCTGAATTTATTTAAATAAATTTTTTCTTAAAACTATATATACAATATTAATCAGTCTGAAAAATGACGCATTTTATGAACAAACGTACAAATGAACATTGACAGTTAATTAATATCTTGATAACTATAGTGTACGTGGATGCAGGCACAGGCACAAGTCCAATTATATTGACAATGGTTACAAGTGGCATATTTTTAAAAAGAAACTGGAAGATAAAAGTTAGCCAGATACCTTGCGATTCTATTACAAAAGGTTAGTTACAAACATTATGTTGTCATTGCGATCGAAGTTTTCACTCAGAACTTAAAACAATAATACAATTTTATGCGAGGTTCACTTAAATTCTAAACAAATAAACCCTATTAACAAAAAAGTTAAAAGTTAAATAATATATATATTAAGCAGGTATAAAATATATAAAATATTATCTTTATAAATAATTATCTTATTAAATTAAATCAACAACAATAAATTGCAAATATTTTCAAATCAATTGTGTAATAATTTAAATAATTAAGTATTTTTCAATACTTAATTAAGGTTACTAAATCTCATAAATTAATTTATCTACCTATATTATTACTATGAATAAATGTATAATAATATTAGGATTTTATATTTTTAATTTACAAATGTTTAATAATTCTTTATTTTGGGTTTCATTATTCATTCTTTCTCACTCTATTGCAGGGTATTATATCGTATTAATGATTAATTAATTTATGATCTAATAATTATTCTAATAACTAATTTTTGAAAAAAAAAACGGTCTATTATAAAACATTAACTATGAGTTATGACATTGTTGCAGTAGCGTATTTAGGGGGGTGGTCAAAGGGACCCCCATAGGCTGTATATAATATGCAACATTTTTCGGAGTCTTAACTTGAGGCATCTAGCTTTAAAAGCGGGGCTACTGGATAAAATCATATCACCCCCCCCCCCCCCCCTGACAAAAACTTAAATATGGCACTACATTATTGTATTCTAAAACTTAACATTCTAAGACATGACTTTTTAAACTATGTATCCAAATCGTAGTATTTACAATAATATTGTGTTTTATGTGTTCAACTCTAGCCGACACGGGTTGCTTGCAATATTACACCGGAGTGTCGGGTACGCTGAAGTCGTTCAATTACGAACCCTCATCAGGCCTTCATTTGTCGAATCAGGATTATACAATATGCTTGAGAACGGAGCGAAATTTCTGTTCCGTACAGTATTCAGCCTGCGACGATCAAAGTGAGTGATCACATTTCGATTGTATATTTGTATTGCATACAATATTATGTTCATCTGTTGAGAAACAGAGAAATAACTAAATATGAAACTTTTTATAATATTAATATTTTATGAATGTAATATTATAGTGAATAACAGAAGCCACGCGTTCACATTGACGGGAAATACGTTGGGTCAAAATCCGGTTCAAGCGAATGTGGGTAGCGTTGGATCAAGTCCGTGTAATTCTGATTACCTAATTATACCATGCGTTTCGAGTAAACAAGGGCCTGTGGCGTCTGGCATGAATACTTGTGTAGACAGACTATGTGGTGGCACTTTAAATACAGATTACAGTACAATTCCAACGACCGTTATGAGTAAGAAAGTTTAGAATCTTAATAAATAATACATATTATTGACATTATTTTTATTCACAACGACATCATATAATTTACTCCTATAGCTGATTAGTGATTAGTTATTAAAATATATAAGCAATTTATGTTAGGCAATAAGTTAATGGCAATACGCGACTACGCGAGTATTATGTAGTAGATACATATTATATATATAGGTTATTCTTCTTTACAAATCGGTGGCCTGTTATACATGTATAACTCGTAAGTTCTAACCAGTAATCTATCTATACAGGGTAATTGACCAAGCATGCTCACCCCATTTTTACCTTTAAGAAAGACATCATTAAAATGTCGAGTTTTGGAATTTTTAAATGTACTTAAATATTTTATTTCCAAATACAGGAGATTTTTTGTACTACTCGTAGAATGTTCTGTTAAGATACAAACTTCTGTTTTTTAAATATGAACCTCCATTTTCACTGTAAATTATTTGGAGTATAATTTTTATTGAAAATGTTGATGTATCTAATTCAAAATTCTAACGAGTAAGTATATACTATATAGTTTCTCAGTTATTACAATGTTTGTACTAAGAATAATAGTCTTTAAAAATGTTTAATTATTTATTCTACATTGAACATTTAAAAAAAATATAATTGTTGATATAGATTAATATTAATTACTAAAACTTTTAAGTCATACCATGATAATTCCCATATTGTCTGAACCTATTATCATGGACTTGATCCATATTATATATTTCCGTAAAATTTTTAATATTACCTATTATTGTTTATTATATGCCAAGCGTCAACAGATAGTGTATGAGTGTTTACATACACTGTAGTTAGGTACAATAATCTAGTTTACATATAGGTAGATATTGCATAAAGAAACAGAGTGCAAACATTATCAAGCCTCGACAAATTAATGATCATTTTTAATAATTAAAAAGGTGGGTAAGTGGATGTCGCTCTGCTATACAGTAGATTACAAGTGGGTCACTGTATAATGGATGGTATTAAATTTGAATTCAATGATATAATATCATTGTATAAGAAAAACGATTCTGAGCGGAGACGGTATGTCAGTCTAGGTATAAGACATAATATTATATATGGTATTAAAAAAAAATTGACC
>NC_042494.1:89982267-90009360 GCF_005508785.2 Acyrthosiphon pisum | reverse complement strand
TTTTTTTCAATATGGAAGGGGGGGGGGCTGGTGAAACAGACGTCCTATATTCGGAATTAACTACTACTACTATTATCTAATATAGTATTGCTTAGTGGCTAGTCCCATGACTCTTGGTGAATATCAGCAGAAAAAGAATATCAATAATTAAACGGAGTTTTGTAGGTATTTACGTTATTAATGACATTTATTATTAACTAGCTGAATTACCCGTCGTTGCCGGGTTTAAGTATATAAATGTATGTAACCTGCCAAGATTAAATTTTGTTAAATCTATTGAAATTTAAATTAATTAAGATTTTTGAAATAATATTTTATACATATTAATTTAGTTTTTAAGATAATGATTATTATCATAACCTATTCTATAAGTTATAGCTTTTGGCGGCAGAAGCTTTGTTCACGATAAATTTTAGCACTAAAGGTTCAAAATAAATGTTTTACTAATAGTTTTTCAATATGTTATCTACAAAACTTCTTTGTAGACAATGTTCTTCACTGATCTATTAGTAGGCGACAAAATCACTAAGCTACTGGGTGAGATTACGCGTGAGCAAGCTACGTAGAACTGCCCATGTGAAAAACAGTTTTCTCGCAAATCTATTCCTAGAAATTTAAGAGTTTGACCTTGAGACTTGTTTATAGTCATTGCAAAACAGACTTTCAGGGGAAACTGTAATCGTTTAAATTCGAACGGATGATCATTCGGAATTAAAGGGATTCGTGGTACAAACACAGTTTCCCCTTTTGCACATCCTGTTAAAATTGTGGCCTCTACTATATTGCGATGTAAAGCTTTGACTTTAAGCCTGGTCCCATTGCACAGTTTAGGCGGTTTCAAATTCCGCAACAACATAATAGGTGTGCCCACACGCAGAATAAGCCTATGATATGGCATGCCCGGTGGTTTCAATGAATTTAAAAATTCAACCGGATAATTAGTTGCATCGTCCACGTTGACCACTGTATCTATCGAAGTATATACTTTTTCTTCCCCTTCAAAAGACATCAGCAGTGTATCATTGATAGCCGCCGCTTGGTCATTTTTTGGAGTGAGTATAGCACGTTCACACAACCATTCCATAGGCTTATCATGAATATGAGCAATATCTGGATAAATTTTTGATATTAAATCCTGAACCGTAGTTACAACTGTGCACAAATTTTCTGGGATAGTTATAATTTCATCAAACGATGGATAATCACCATTGCCTATTTCAAGTAAAAGATCTTCAAATCCACCAGTAAACTTTTCCTCTCCCAAGTGTACCCTCATATTTTTTGACAGTTTGAGTATATTAATCTTAGGCCATAAAGAAGATCTTTTAAGACATGACATGACTTCATCCGTTCTGGTCCCTTTTGGTACTACTGGTAGAGTCTGCCTAAAGTCTCCAGCCAGTAAAACCATTACACCACCCATTAACCTTTTATTTCCCCTTATATCCTTTAGAGATCTATTTAAAGCCTCAACACTACCCTTATGCGCCATTGTAATTTCGTCCCACACTATTAATTTTGTATCTTTTAAAACTTCCGCAAAATTACTTTGTTTTGATATATTACAAAAGGGAGTGACCGAAGTTGTTAGATTGAGTGGTAATTTGAAGGTAGCATGGGCCGTTCGACCGCCCTCGAGCAGTGTAGCTGCGATTCCAGAAGATGCTACAGCTAAGGCAATGTCGCGAGTACTTCTAACTTTCGCTAAAATCAAATTGATTAAGAAAGTTTTTCCAGTTCCACCTGGAGCATCTAAAAAGTATATTCGACCCTCATTATTATTAACACTTTTAATAATTTGATTGTAAGCAAACTTTTGTTCGTCATTCAGAGATTCTTCATTGTTTCTTACGACGTTTTCTAAGGCTACTAAGTCATAACTTGTTTCCTTGATATACTCTCTATTATCAAATTGTTCAGATTTGCTTGGCTTAGGTAAGCCATATTCTTAAAGTGGCTGACCATCTAATGCTAACACGGCATCTTCTATTACTGATAAGCATTTGTTCAAAACTACGTCCGCTAAGTGTTCTGCATCCACGGAATCCTGTCGTTCTAATCGTATTTTATAATCTTCAGATAGGTATTCTTTGAATTTGTCCCAAAGACATAAGGGATCTGTTACTTGGCAGAACACTAATATAATCGTAAATAGATCCCGTATCATACGCGGAGATTGGCAAAGTGCTGCCTCTTCTAGTGCTGCGTACAAATGTTCATCATCTTGAAGTAACCCTAGAGCCTTACACGTGGATTTAAAAGTGGGATGTACTTGACCATTTACAGTTTTCAACGCTTCAAACGAAATCGGGCCCCGGATTTCATGGAGAAGCATACGAAGGTGATAACATTCTGTATTGTTCGGATTAACCGTATAAACTCTACCCAGAGCGTGCTCTCTTTTGATATCTGGCCAGCCAACGACGTTTACTCCTCTCTTCCTTCTTTGGAACTTTTTTTTGTCCCAAACGTAATATGCAGGTACTTCTGGGTAAAGCAAATTTTTTGCAAAGTCGTCCACTTTACACAAATCAAAAAATGAGAGAAGTGTAGTTGTAGGAGGACTATTCACTCTGTCATGTAGGTTTTGTTCATTAAAGTAAACCCTATGTCCATTTTCTAAATGGATAGCAAGGTGAACAACGGTAGGGAAACGTTCATGAATTGGAAATTCAAGGATTCGCCACACGGCTTCTGATGAACTTATATATCGTCTACTTTCGTAAGTTTTTATTTCATCTTTCTCATTTTCTAAAGCAAATGAAGCCTGGTCCGAGCCCTTATTTACGTATTTGCACACATATTTTATGGACTTCACCGAACTGCAATATTCCACATTGACGTGAGCGTTACATGTTCTTAACAGTACTGGATTATAAGGAACTATCCAACGATTATCTATATCTACGCCTTTGATATTGATGGAAAATCCACCATCATCGGCTGAACGTCTCTTTTACTTCGGATAACCGTCATCACCAGTTTGAGTTTCCTTAATGAGATTCTTGGGGTAATGTTTACTGCACGCGTTATCTTTCATACATGGTGAATTTCGATTAAAACAGCCACAAGGGCCATGAATCATATTACATTTAACGATTTCGTGAAGCTGAGGGTCACGTATGGGATAGGGTATTTCAGCACAAATAACATTGTCGATTTTATCCGGAGTAATGTGATGCTGAAGCCATAAAAGAATATAAATATGTAGTAGACCTCTCTTTTGCCATTCTGTTGAATACATATAGCATCTCACTTCTCCAAATATTTTACCTTTTGTCAATAAGTTCATGGTCTTTTTGACTTTTAACCGAAACACTCTTGCAATTATATCATGTCGATCATATGATCTTTGACCGGGAAGTAAGAGCTCTTTTATCTCGTCCCAGCGAGGATTACATGTAAAAGTAATAAAAAGGTCAGGACGACCGTAATGTCTAACGTAGGTCATAGCATCTTGTGTTCTTTCGTGCATGTACCTTGGCCCACCAGTAAAAGTTTACGGGAGTATAACCTTTTGGCCTAACTGATTAGCTTCTATGTCTCGTCGTCCAATCGCATCTTTTAAATGAATATAACTATCTGCACGCAATTTGGCTTGGTTGTTTTTGATGTAATTTAGTCTTTCAGTTTCAATTTTGGCGTATTCATCTACGTATCTTCCCCTTCTCTGACCATTATTCTATATGAGTAAAAACTTGACGCAGAGACAGTTTTTTTAAGCGGTAACTTGGTTTTTGGATCGCGTTGTGGTATTTTGATTGCATACCCATCATCCCCCCAACAAAACATTTAAGGATACTGCATTGCGTCGTATGTTCGATGTATCTCACTGATACGGTGAAGTGAGTTACTTCGGTTTTCGAGGATGATGTCTCTTCGATCAAACTGCTGATCTACTAACACTAAAGCAACTTTATTTGCCGTTGGTGCATTATACCTGCCTCTATGTTCTTCTGGTGGTTTTTTATCTGCATGTATTACAACTTTAAATGACTCTAAAGGAGGTATTTTATCGATGGAACTTTTCAGATCTTTTATACATGGGTTCACTTGATGTAGCATATCCTGCAGTTGTTTGGTTAAATTGGGTTTAAGTTAGGATATTTAGAACACCGAATATTTACTTCTCGTTCGTCTTCACCGACAAAATAGATTTGAAGGTACTGTGCGCCCTGTCCGGGTTCAGGTAATATTCTTCCAATTAAATGGTAGACCTGTCCTTTAACTTTAAAAGTCGGTAAGAAACCGTCTGCTGTTACCTGTTTACCACCAAATGACGTCATCTGAAAACAGGCGTTATATTTTCGAATATTGTTCATGAATTGCACATGATCTGGGTGCAGAGCGTTAACCAAACTGTAGAGAAGTTCAGGTAGTTGTTTTAACCTCTCAAGTTGTACTTTTCCGGCGCTACAACACATACCAAGTGTCTCATCTTTCCACTTCAAAGCGTTGCACCACTGACACTTATAGGTCATAGAACCCAAAGCTACACAGGTGTCAGTTCTATATGCAATATCTGGATCATATGCCATACCTGAATGCACCTTGCTTTTCCATAGACGCATAGTAGTATTTTTCTTATACCTAGATTCAGTTTGATTCTGTCTATATTTTTTTTGTGCTTTTTTTATTTGTTTTTTTCTTGTGTAATTAGTAAATCTAGCCCTTCGTCTTCTCTTTTTAATTAATGAGGACGAAATAGATTGATCTGTTTCACTTGATTGGGTGAATGTTCGTGTTCATCGACCAGTTCCTCTATACGACTCTGAGTATTGTTTTCTGTCGCAGTAGGAAGATAAGCATCAAAATGTCCATTGGACAAATCTTGTCCAAATCGTAAAAGCTTTACTGGACAATCATTAGATCCGGACTCCGTGTATAAGATACCATTTCGATAAACTTTAAAATTAAATGGAAATATACATCCCGCTGCTATAAACTCACAAAGCCCACCATAAGTTTCATTTTTTATCATATCAGCATAATATTCATTAGCCGTTGAGTAATTATCACCATTTCTATTGAAATTCTACTGAAAACTTGGTCCAGTCATTCACCACATGTCCAACAATTAGTGATCGCACCTCCATCGCATTGTCTTGTGTTCCGTGTATTAAAAAAGAAAGAGCTCGGAATAAACAGGCACCATCGCCAACAATGGGGACAACAGTATGTTGTTCAAGTTCTCCATTAACTAAAAGACTTTCTTTAGCCATTTCTTAGGTAATTAAATTAAACGACGTTAAATTAATCCTCCTAACAACAAAAACCAAACACGGAAAAATCTAAAAAACTAATCCGGCAGTAAGCTGTTTTATATTACACTTGTATACCGAAACCGTTTACCGGTCCTTTGTCGAACGCTGGGCTATCGCTATTTAATGACAACAACAACGACAAAGCGGCCAAGTACATATAATTTACAGCACGTGGGCATACATTTTATATAAGGAAACGATTTCGTCACGCGCAGCTATAAATATAATATGTAGGATAATCACTTAATAATAACTTCTATCGTGAAAACGACAACGGTGCTACCGAGGCTCTATCCACCGACAACGCGTTAACGCCGAAAATGCCGTACAAATCAATATATTTATACACTATACCAATACCAATTACCAATCGATAACAATGTATTGAATATACTGCGTAGTGCGTAGTGCATAAAATATAATATTATATGATGTCAGATTAGGATAAAGTAGTAGACGACAGACGTACAGCATTTAATAATCACTACCGTGGCTCTATCCGCCGACAACGCGTTTAAATAATATACAGATTATATTATACCTATTTTGTGTAGTACAAATCAAAATATAATATATATAATATTGGTACAATATACCAATTACCAATCGATATGGTTAATTAACGATGTATTAAAATACTACGCACTACGATGTCAGATTACTGATTAGAATAATATTGTAGTAGACCACAGACAACAGTACAGAGCACGACGTGAGAAAGATAAGTGAAACTTCGGTTCACGACGTTCACGTCTTCACCAGTTACGACTGTACGCCGAGCACAGCTACTCTGCGCTGTCAGTGACGACGACGTGCAACGTTCGTACGTATGTACGAAAAGTGGTGGGGGAAGATATGGGATAGTCGGCGATGGGTTTATTACGACTGAAGTATTATATTTCCGTACTTTTATCATAAAAACGACAACGCCAACGTCGCGGATAATGACGCGATATTATATACGCAATAATACCTCCACGGGCTCTACGTGTAAATAGCTAAAAACCCGGCTTATATAATACCCAGAAATCGCTGTTAAGTAAGATTAAGATTTGTATAATTGAGTATTGAGCTAGTCGGTGTTTTCTATACAACTCATAAATAATAATATAGCCACGGAACAATTCATATCTACACGCTGATAAAATACACACATAAAATAAAGGTCAGAGTACAGGTAGATGGAAACCCTCTGGTCGCCGTGCCGTACCGTATTTCCCGTAATCGGTCGACTGCTATTATTATTATTATATGAATATAGATATACAAATTACATGTAAAAATTTTCTTTTACCGATTTCAACCCTTTAAATTCAAAATTTCGAAAAATCCTTTCTTAGCGCACGTCTACATCATAATAGCTATCTGTATGCCAAATTTCAGCCAGATCCGTCCAATGGTTTGAGCTGTGCGTTAATAGCAGGCAATCAGCTTACTGTTTTATATATACAGATAATCAGTTAAGTTAAAAATGAAGTTCATAAAAATTGAATTTTAAAAAGTTAAACTTAACAAAACTTTTAACTTAAGAGGACGTCACACCCGCATATTATGTTGTCTCCGTCTTACAAACGTATGACATGGACAAAATGCGTTTACGCAGTCGGAGTAGAACTCGCTCAACTTTGGTGTTAGAATAAAAACACCTATTACAAAATTAAAAGATGACAATATTTTTGAGGAAAAGACGTTGAGTTTTTTTTTTTAAATGTACATTTTGAAGAGTTAAAGGTATTTTAAAATTGTTGACATTTTTGCTATTTTTAAACGACATACTGAACGTTATATTGGGTATAATGGAAAAAACACAACAACTTGCCCTCAGAAATATTGTCACAATTCAATTTTATAATAGGTATTTTTACTCTAGAACCAAAATTTATCGGCTTATACTCAGGCCAGACTGCGTAAATGCGTTTTGTCTACATCGTACGTGTGTAAGGACTCGTCTTACAATAGTTTAACAATTGACGTTGACGACACATGTAGGTGTGACATCCTCTTAATTTCAACGTTTTAACTAGTTTATGCCCGGGCTTGAAAATTACATATAATAGCTAACAGATATTATATAGGTAATATATAGGGCAGTGGCGTGCCGAACTGACAAGCAGACTTGAGGCAAACTATACAATTTGATCCCCCTCCCCACCACCAACAGTTTTTTCACTATTTTTTTTTATTATTCAAAATAATAAATATTATTAAGTTTTTTTAGGTATAAGTTGCACATCTACACTAACACACCCACCCACCCATCCAAATTTCCCTTGAGGCAATTGCCTCAAAAAATGACTGTTCGGCACGCCACTGATATAGGGTATATAATATATATATTATCCACTAAATGATTTACAGTACAAAAGAAGAGGGGGGGGGTCTCATTTTAAAAACAGAATTTTGTGTCTTCACACAGGACACTCCCTATGTAGTAGCTAGAAAAAATTCTAAAAATCTGTAACTAAAAATTATTCATTTAATAACCATTCTGAATATTTAATTACGTTTTGTTCACAGGTAGTGTCCGACCTTTTCGGTTATCTTTTCACACAAATGCTGTGGAAATGCCAAATGACATGGGTAATCGTGGTTTTTGTTTAAACTATATTCAACAACCTTGCAACGCTAATTATGCTTAAATATTTAAGTTTTATTTTATTAAAGATTTAATTTACTACATTATTTTATCTATAAGAAAAAAAATATAAAAATAATGTTATACTTTTTTGAATAACTTGTCAAATAGTATTCTTATTAAGTTTCCTGGAATCGCATAAACCATTATGAGAAAAAATAATACCACAAAAATAAGTAGTACAACAAATAAAAACTTCGTTTTGTTAGCTGAGAATACACTTCGGAATACAAACTTAAATGGATCCATAATTGTTTTTAAATAATGAGTTGAAGGTCTCCTATTAATATTAAATTATAGATTATTATTCCGCAGCCATTTATTATGAAGAAAAAGTAAATTACTTCGGTACGGGCAAAGGTAGGGGCCCATCTCTACCAAATCCAGCTGGTGATTTATCCGCTTCTTGCTTGGTCAATATTTGAATTTCGGCATTTACTTTACCCTTGTTATGCATAATTAACATATTTTTTTTAAAATTATTTTCGGAGGAATAGCTTAATCACTAATTAGTAATGCTTACTACAATAGTGTTTTTATTATTTTCCGTGGAAATGAATGGCCACCATCCACTTGTTTTTTTTACTTTGAACAAGTTTATTCTGGACATTTTGGATAAGTTATGCATCCACGAAGTTTTCGCACCACGAGGCATATTGCGTAAGTTCAAAGTCAAAGAACCTAAATTGTATGGTGCATGCAATTTGAGTCTATATACAAACAATTCACAACTTTCATCACAAAATGTTTAATCTACCTATATACAAATCTGGTGACAACTGGTCGTTATCCCAAATTTCAAGATTTAACTTGGGAGGAAATTGTTGTTCTTCGTGGTCAAAACCGAAAAAAGTTTTTTTTCTGTAGACAATAATATTTTCAGTTTTATTATAAGGGAACGAGAATTTTAAACGCCAGTTGAACAATCCTTCGCCGTTTAATGATCGGTAATGAACGTCTGTTGACCGTTTTTCGACACCTGGTAACCACCTAAGACATCAAAATATTACGTTATCAAAGTTTAAATAGAGAAATTTAGCTATGTATGAACCCTTTGATATAAATATCACTGTGTTTTTCTTTTGTAAAAAAGTTGTTATCCACGAGTTTTACATCAGTGACGGACCAAATAATTACACGAAGTTCGTAGAGTTCAACAATTGGTGGTTTAATATCTATCATTTCAGGAATATTACTATCCTTAGGAAACATGTCAACCCACATTTCTAATGTGCCCTTAAAGAAATTTGATTTTTTTTTTTAAATCTTTATAATGTATAGTTATTATTATTTATTATACTTGGTGTAAGTTAGGCATATCTGGATTATATAATGTCCTAGTTTCTACATATTCAGGCACTAAATGATAACCAACAACTGGCATCTCTTGCCAATGGTTTAATACATACAATGCCAACGATTGTCTATCGGATTCAGTATTTTCATCGTGAACATGAAATGTTTTAAGACCTATTGTAACACTGTTCGTCGTGTATATTGGATGTTTCAATGAATATAACGAACACAGTTCATGTAGAATTTTTGAAGGTTTTTCACTATCTCTCCAACGGTTGTATCCATCCCTATAGATAATGGACCAAGTTTTTAAAATAATAAAATTGAAAAATTATAAACATAAATGGTACATATTTAAAATGTTATCGTTTATAATAGATATAATTTTAAAAAGTACAGAACGGAATTATATATATTATCAACGTCACTGACGACGGGCACTCATCTATACCTATACCTCAAACACTGAATAATTATTCTAATAATAAGTTTCCTTGTTAAATAATATAGTTATTTTGTACCATTTGACATTTTAACTGTCGACATGATAATGTATAGGTACTATAATGGTAGTCAGAAAAAAAAGCCAGGAAAAAAAAAGTAAAATAAAAATTAATAAATATATAAAAAAATAAAATTAAAGTAGGTATTAAATTATTATTTTTAATTTTGAACATAGTTGGTCATAAAATTAAAGTTCGAAAAAAAATCCAATTTTTTTATTTAAAAATTTCAGTTGTCAATTATACTATTAATTTTATAATAATAGCAATAATTGTATATTCTAGGTATAGTAATGATGTGTTTTTTATTTTTTTTGTGCGTCTGTCATCGCCTTTTGGGGCAGTAAAAGATTTAAGTACACCTAGATATGTATAATGTATATTGTATATACTTTGTACAGAGTGATTCATTTTTAAATGTGAATGTTGCAGTACGAACTACAAATTTATATAAAGTCATACTTACTGACTTATTAATTAACCAGAAAGACAGTTTGTCAGTCTAAGATATTTTATAGTATATTTATATTGTTATTATTAATACGGTAGCCGGTCAAGTTGAATAATTATTATTTGTTTATTACCATATTTGGAAAATCATTAATATATTTTTTAAAAATTTGAAACTGAAAATGATTTTGTTGAAAGCCGATTTTGCTTAAAAATTTCCGTTTTTCTTTGTTTATTTTTTTTGGTTTTTTCTCTTGCTTTTGAAAACTACTAGGAATTTTAAATTTTTACATCCTTAATTCATCTAGTAAATTCACTATTTCATGGAACAAGAAACTGAAGTTGAAAATCGAACCATTTTTACTGCCCCAAAGGGCGATGATATACTAATATACTAATATTTTTTTCGAATTAGGCTATTGCTTTCATATCCACTATCGTGACACGTGCGAAATGCCACTATCCCATACCAATAAATGTTCAAAATCCGGTATCTGTAGTTCAGAGTATTATAGTGAATTTGTGTCGGACTTTATTTTTTTTATTCATTGCATAATATTCCTTTAGGACAAATGTCGGGAATTGGAATTCGGGATGAACGGTAAGTTATGTAATCATCTATTAATTACTTATTATATTGCTTTGGGAGTCCACAGTGAGCTCTATGTTTGCTGAAATATCTTGATTCAATATCAATTGTTGTTTCACCGATCAATTCATTTTTCCCAATTCTATCGTAATCCATAATTCTAACTTTCATCATCGAACATTCTGGGAACGATATTACTCTTTCAAAACACCTTATCGGAAATAAAAATACATATTTTAAATAATAATAATAATATATTTTATTGTTAATTCTGAATAACCCGGTAACATGAAAATCACCCTCATATCGATCTGTGTAATAATACTCTAGTTAGGTTAGGTTAGATCGCGGCACAAGCTAATTAAAAATAATAGCGGCGACACAGTGTATATTATTATCTCGAAGCAGAAGTTGTCATTCAAACTGTGTAAATATTAGTGATAGGCACTACCGAATAATTTGAATAACCGACTAATAGTAATATTTTACTCCAAAAAACCTACCAAGTGCGAGTCGGACTAGCCCACGAACGGTTCCGTACCATCATCAGTAGGGAGCGGATGTTTATGCTCCAAAAAATTTAAAAATATGCATGCAATTAAGCTCTAAAAAATATAAAAATATGCTTAGAATTTATTAAAAATATGCACCAATAAAATTTTTATTTAAATTTATTTTGTTTATTAATAATTAAAAATATATAGGTATAAAATAATTATTCATTAAATTAAAAGTTTAAAAAGAACTGTTGGTGAATTGTTTGTTAATCTGAAAATAATATAGGTATATGGGTAGATATTAGAAACCAAGTACTAACTAGGTGAACATGAAATGATTTGAAAACATATCTAGTAATTGGGCATTGCACTGGATAATCAATGTTAAAAACAAAATTATGAAATCTCGACGATTTGGAATTAATTTTCGGCATTTTTAAATAAATAGGTATACAATTTTGTACAATATAGAAACGTAGAACACAACTGCAATTAGCGAAATTGTTCGATAGTCGATACCGACTCCGGCGACAACAGCATTTAATATTTATTTTTGTCGTGGGACAATATCGATAAGGCACAGTAATCGAAATGTCTTGAATAACCCCATACATCCCGCCGCGGCGGGTGAAAACCGGGCCATTCCCGCTGCCGTCGGGATATTTTGAACTATTAATTATTACGTGCGATGAGTCCGTTAATATATTACTATATTAGTATATTATGAAAAACCTCAAATATGTACTAAAAGCATGATGCATAATATAAAAATATGATCAATCAAGTAAAAATCGGATAAATATGCAAAAATATGCAAAATTAAATTGGTAAATTTGAATTCTTTAGGTAATGAAACAAATTTCTATCTTACTCCGCATTAATTTAGATGTTATTAAAAAATATGATAAATGCATAAACATCCGCTCCCTAATCATCAGCTATAAACATATCGGCAACACTGCTTATATTATATATTCTATTATTCTAGGATTTTTAGTATTTGTTGCCATAGCGGCAACAGAAATACATAATCTGTGAAAATGTCAACTTTCTAACTTTCATGGTTCATGAGATACAGCCTGGTGACAGACGAACGGACGGACGGACAGCGGAGCCTTAGTAATAGGGTCCCGTTTTACCGTACGGAACCCTAAAAACCGACTAATAGTTGGTTACAATTACCATGGCCTACTAACAAAAAACCACTTAATGACTAACACTATCAAAAAACGACTAATGACTATTAAGGGGACTGGAGCGTAATCAATTCTAAGGAGTAAAAACTAGGCATTTTATATTTCTGTTTAACTGTGTCTTGTGTATGTGTTGAAAGTAAATAAATATTAGTGTGCTTAATTCGTAGCACTGATCACGTTTTATAGGGGCATCATAGTGACCGGGATGTACGTCTGTAATCTTACCTACGCGCATGCACATGTCACCATGTAACCCCTATTTTGAATATTATATTTGGGTTGATCGATTTTTTTCAAGTAATTTTGATCCGTCAACTTGTATTCTAAACCCAAAGTTGGCGGAGTTAGAGCTAGGTATGATTTTAAAAAAAAAATTATCAAATTCAATTTTATTATTTTTAATTGTACGTACGAGTCGTACAACGTACTTATTGTTTCCTTTTTACGACTATGACACAAGTTATTATAAAAACATGAACTTTTGGAAAAGACATACCTATCATTAATCGTTCGTTATTAAACTAATCAATGCATGGGCGACTAATAATGATTGCAATAATGAACAAGGACTGGCAACAGAGAGAAAGTGCTTGCAATGATGACATGCAAGGACTTGCAACAGGGTGCAACAACTTACAACAGCTAGCAAGTACTTAATGACGAACAAGTACTTGCAACAACGAGAATGAACGTGCAGCACAGCTGAGTAAGTGCTTGCAATGTTGAGCAGTGACTTGCAACAGGAAGCAAATACTTGCAGCAATGTGCAAGAACTTTCAATAGCCAGGAAATACTTGCAACAGGATGAATTATGTACTTGCAACAGGGAGCAAGGGCATTCAACAGGGTGCAAGAACTTGAAAAGGCGAGTAAGGACTTGAAACAACGAGAAATTAAGTAATTGCTAGCTGTTGAAAGCTTTTGCACACTGCTGCAAGCATTAGCTCCCCGTTGCAAGTCATTGGTCGTCATTGGAAGCACTTGCACGTTGTCGCTAGTTGTTGCTCACCGTTGCAAATCCTTGCTAGCTGTTGTAGGTTATTGCGCCCTGTTGCAAGTCCTTGCCGCTCGTCATTGCAAGTACTTGCTCGTTATTTCAAGTCCTAATTCGCTATTTTTGCACCAGGTTGAATGTCCTTGCTTCCTGTTGAAAGTATACATATTGCATCCTGTTGCAAGTCATTGCTCGACGTTGCAAGTACTTGCTGGCTGTTACAAGTCATTCATAGCGTTTGAAAATCCTTACTAGCTTTTGTATGTTCTTACACCAAGTTGAAAGTCCTTGCAGCTTGTCGTTTCAATTTCTTATTCACCATTGCAAGTTCTTGTACCAGGTTGAATGTCCTTGCTCCCTGTGGCAAGTACAGAATGCATCCTTTTGCAAGTTCTTGCTCACCTATGCAATTATTAGTTTAAATAGTTTAATAACGAATGATAGTTTAATAATTACTGATAGGACTTTTCCAAAAGTTCATGTTTTTATAATAATTTGTATCATGGTCGTAAAAAGGAAACAATACGTATATGTACAAATGGTACAGTTAAAAAAAGGAATTTATGATCCATTAGTCTAGTTCAGTGGTTTTCAAACTGAGTGCCGCGAGCATTCACTGAGTGTGCCGCGGTCTTTCGGAAAGTTCAACTTTTCGTTATAAAAATATAATTAATACAAATTTGTTAGCCCGTCAAGCACACATTTTAGTGCAAAAAAATGTCAGTGTGCCATGAAAATTTTTTGAAGAGCGCGGTGTGCCGTGTTCAATAAAAGTTTGAAAACCACTGGTCTAGTTAAATGTCCCACAAACAGAATTAAAAAATATTTACAGGGTAAGAGTGATAAAGTGTTCCCTGTTTATGTGAACACACTGTATAATACGATTTCGTTGGATTTGGTTAGGTTTAATCTAACCCAACGGTATTGTTCGCAATAACAAGCAATTTATTAATTTGATAACGGCAGCACCATATACCAACTGCCGCAAAATAATTTTTAACTCAAATGCGAGCGGGAAAAACTGGCCCTCACACTTCACAGCTGCTCATTTTTCTAATTAAGTAACGTTACTGTATATTATAATTTACAATGATAAAATGTAACATATAAAAATGATTTATATATTATGTTTGATATTATTTAACATTTAAGTTATATTAAAATATATTAAATATATGTTTTTTTTGCTATTACTGACTATAATATCTATAAAATCAATAAATGTCCTAGTTACGCCTCTGAATATAAACCACTACTACTGAATATAATATATGATAAATATTGTATTTATATATTAAATTATATGTATACAACTATGATATATTATGAACACGTTTTTTTATGTCTAACTTATATTTACCTGCCAAACACAGGGTTTAATGTTTTAGGGACGTAATTTGTGTTATCCGATATACGAATGGATTTCCCTAAAACAATTTCTACATATGGATCTGATAGTCCACTAATATCACCGGGATGTAAGTTGTATGCTCTCAGTATATAAATACGCACAATGACGTTGCACTTCGCATTCGACTTCAATCCTGGCCATATTTGAGATGCCGTGTTAGAAAATAATTGTTCTTGAGACAAGCCTTGTTTGTCATTATCAACTGGCATTGGATACAAATGCACATTTCCCTATATGAGTATACAACACATGCAAAATATGAATGAAAATCAAAATTTAAGTGTTTCAGCAGTATAAGTGCTAACGTATGAAGAAAAATAATATACGAATTACAATTTACAAGTACGAGTGGAAATAAATTTGTCACGAATCAAATAAATTATAATTTATGATATAGCATTATAGCAACACTAATTGTATTTTACTTGTAAGGTAATGGCAGTCACTGGTTTTTAAGATGGAATAACATAAGTCATAACTCGTAAAATACCTGTTACAAATCGATAATAATTACTTTTAATATAGCAACAACTGTTGCCTTTTCATCCTTTTTATCAAATTCATAGATTTTAAATTTTTTCAAATTGTCTTCAAATCCGTTAAATTCTGGGACATTTTCTATTTCATGATCGTATAACTGATGAAATAATAAAAAATTATTCAATTCATAATTATTAGTTATTATTTTAAGCTATACTTGTATTGTTGTTGCTTTAGTTTTTGAATAATATTTAGGAATATGGGTTTTATTTGATTTTTTTGGGAGAAGTTTGCTTGGAATGTTTAACATCACACTTTCATATTTATTCTCTTGAAATGTTTTCTGCAATCAATTGATTTATAAAAAATATACATTTTTGAAAAATATGTATTTAGATATGATTTGCTCAAAATATATATAAATCAATTATTATGTTTAGGCCAGCGTAGTTTTTTCATTTCCTCATACTATTAACATAAGTATAGGAAAATGATAAAACACGATGACAAATCCTTTATTATATTGATTAATAGAATTGCAACTTTTTACAACCTTTTGATATTTGAACACGTAGTATTTTGTCCACCAGCTAAACTCTTTTTCGTCTTCTTCAAGTTCATCATCAATCAAAGGATCATATTTATTTCCAAAATAGCTAATATAATTTTGTAAATTGTTTGAAGTCCAATAAGTAATTTTATTTACACATGGGAGTATATAACATATTACGTTGTATAATGACATTAAGGCACATGTTATGTGTTCAATTATCCACAAAATAATGTTTTTTAAGCACGTTGGAAAAATACTGTCAAATTTTTGTTTTAAAACATTACAATAAAATCTGAAATTATACTGGAATATGTGTTATTTTTAACTACTATTTTAATCATCAAATGCATTGATTACTTTGGAATAAATTTTTTTTTTATTGTTTTCTTAATTTTTGATTTTTTTTCCTCTTCGTCGTTGTCTTCTTCCATTTCTAAAACTATTTTCATGTGATTAAAAAAATAAATAAAAATAAAAATGATTGTCTTTACTTGAATAATTTGGTCTTTCGTTCTGTTGAATTTTTGATATAGAGGGAACTATAAATTCATCTAGGGGCTGAGAAACACATATTCCGACTGGAGTGTGATAATTTTTTATAATAGATTTAGTAAAAAGTTGAAAACTTATGGGAGGTATAAGATATAGATCTTCAGGTAGTTCCTTTAAAAAGAGGTATTTTGTTAGGTATTCAAATCGTTAAAATAATATTTATTTATTTTATACTTACTAAACTGAGTACACATTTTTTATCGACCAAGTTTGGGAAATTTGAAAAGGAGTTAACATTTTTAATTATATGAGAATCAATGCTTGAAGTCGAGCATAACAATCGGACAAATGGCTCGTGCAAATGTACGTTTAACTGGCGCAAACCCCAAAACAGTACAACTAATCTGTAATAAAATATATTGACAAGTAAATTTTATTTTTCCCAATTTTTGTAAAAAAAAGTAACTGATAAACGCGTAGATTGGGTAGCACATGTTTCAATAAGGGAACGCTCTTATCGTTATCGATTTCTGTTAATTCATTAGATACGATTTGTGTAATTTCGACAGCCATAAACATTTTACCAATTTTTTCTGAATTATCCACGATGTCATACCAATTTAATGTCTTACGTAAAGAATTGTCAATTTCTTTTACATTGATAACAGTAAATGCGATGACGTCCTATAAATGATAATATTATTGCTTACATCGAATCGATTAATCGATTCATTTTTATCATGTGCGATTTACTTCTATTAGTTCTTTCTTTTTTGTTCCTATGTGGCATAGTTGAATAATTACATATATCGGTGTCCTTTTATTAGTATCTACATACCTCACAAACAAAATTGGTTTAAACAAAATCGATACATTCCATGACGTCGATACGTTTGACGGAATTGCCTAAAATTTTAAATAATTTTCAGTTCTCAACATAGTATAAATATACATATTGAAATAACGTTAATACATTTTAAGCGTAGTGTTATTATTACAGTAATTTTAAAAGTTCTCTATCAATGCCGTAACCAGACAATTGTTTTTGTCTAGTTTTTGTAGAGCTAGAATACTTATCACGTGTTACCAGCGGCGTATTTAGAAATTGTGTAAGGAAGGGACACACCCCTTAGGGTTTACAATACTTTCCTAATATGTTTACTGTATAGCAGCGGTCCTCAAAATTATTTGTTCGTAGAGTCCTTTTGTTGCTAATAAAACTCTACAGGCCCCAAACATTTTGAATTTTCATAAAATATATATAAATCATGAAAAATTATGCATACAAGATTTGCTTATTAATTTGTTTCTTTATAATACAATTTTAAATTATAAAAGCAATATATCCTTCAACAAACTAATTTCTAACATAATTTCGACCCATAGAGTAATAATATACCACAAAACAAATATGCCGGTTACTATTAATAAAACAAAGTGCTAAACTTATTATTATTTTTTTTAAATTTAAATTAGATATGTCATTCATATATATGGCCCCCTTGATGATTATCGCAGTATCACATAACTCTAGGGATCCGCTAGTTTGAGAACCTTCGATATATAGTGTACACGATATTCTACATTGAATAACAATTTACACAGTTAACCATTATTTTTAGTAGGTACCTATTACCTACTACCTACATCGCCAATGATTATTTTCGTTATGTCTAAAATAGTAAAACCGGTTTATTTTTTTAGTGGCCAGTTCATCAATAACTTCATAAATAAGTGTATCTATTGTTAATTTTTGAATAAATTGAATGTAAATAACTAAACAGTTAACACCAGTACACCACAAAACACAGGTTCCAAAAACTGACTAGGATTAAAACAAATTCCAGGAGTTAGTAGTAACTAAGTATTAAACTACTGAGTAGTAGGTACCTACTAAGTTTAAAATAAATATATTAATATTTATACATAAATAGGTGAATATATTATAATAAAATTATATACAGTCAGCTAGTTTTTCGTATAAAAATACGAATACTGTTGTTCCAATCAAATAAGAATGCCGATTGCCTCATTACGTATAATATACTACTATAATATATAATACCTTTGTATATATTATGATTTTAATTTTAGTATTTTAGTCTAAAACTAATAAATTAATTAATCTTTAAATTTACAACTGCACAGCCTCCTTGTTACGAAAATTCATTGGCGGTAGCGCAAATGCGCAATAACAGTGACTATAGAGATAGGGGTAGGTACCTACATTTTTGTTTCTTACCCATCAATTTATTATTTTTTCTTACTATATTTATAAAATGAAAAAACTAACAAAAAAAACTCTAAAATAATTTTTAACGCCTAAAAAAATCATCAATAGAGGATCTATCCCCTCAATCTCCCTCACCCGTAAATACGCCGCTGCCTGTTACTTTGTGACACCATTGTTCATCGAAAAAATTGGGGGAGAGGGATTGCCCCCAGTTTCTCTATCCCCGGATACGGCACTGTTCTCAATAGTCAACAACTATTTAGGTGTACTAATTATTACACATTTATAAGACCCAACAGAATATCCATACTTCGGTTGTCATTGAATGCCCGTTAAAAATTATTCGTGCCATTAAATTTAACCGACTGTATTTTTTGTAACATTTTTCGGTTAGAGCAGCTTGACTTATATGTGCTTTGATTTGTAAGAGCTAAATTAGTTTTGGAAAAAATATGAATATATAGTTTACATGCATATTATTATATTACCTACTCATCAATAAAAAATAAAAAATTACTGTTTTGTCATATAATTTGAAATTATATTGTGAGCAAGGCTGATCATTACAATTATTATACAGAAGTCCGGGTATTTTTCTTATTCCCACATTGAAATCCTCGTATGGTCCTATCCAAAATATAGTTTCCATAATTCCATCGAATACATTTTCTTTTTTTTCAGTTGCCTATCAAGTATGAAATAATGAGGTCCGAGTTAAAAAAAATTAAAAATGAATATTATTTATAATAGTTATTTTTCATACGGTTGAAGTTGATTAAATTCAACAATAAATGTTTGATAATAAAATATATTTTATATTAACTTAATTTTTTTGAATAAATTACAAACCAAAAACCAAGGTCGAATTTGTTTACAAAATTGTCCTTTACATTCTGAAATTTTAGAATACAAAAAGTGTCTTGTTTGAATTTGACATCTTGATACAATTTGTTTACCATTGCGTACATTTAAGAAAATATTGGGTGGCCCATAATACGACTGAAAATAAAGTTCAGTAATATATTATACATTATAAAATAAGTAAAAAATAAATCAAAATATAGGATTATTGCTAATTATCACTGTAGTTGAAGCTTATATACGATAAAATGAAAAACTATATGCAGGACTCTAGGTATATAGGTACTATAAATATAATATAATCGATATTTTTTTAATTTAACAATTTATATAAATTTGGAAACGCTTATATTTTCCTTGGAATTTAATAACAATGATTGTCATTTTTAATGATGTAGTAGATACTACCCATTCATATATCCATCGATAAATTATATATATTTGTACACTATGATTCACCAAGCATGCTCAAGCCTATTTTTTTCTTTAGTAATGAATTTATTCAAATTATGATTTTTGGGATTTTTTAATATACTCATACAGTTATAAGTCAGACCATATTTTCAAATTCTTGAATTTTCTTGTACTACTTAAGGAATTTCCTGTGGTTATACAAACTTATATTTTTTAAATGAGAACCCCCCCCCCCCCTTTTTATTGTAAATTATTTAGAGGAACATTTTTTTGAAAATGTTGATGTACCTAATTCAAAATTCAAACGAGTAGTTTCTTAGTTATTAAAATGTTTGTATTGAAAATAATAGTTCTTAAAAATGGTTCTACGTTAATATAAAATATACGTAAAACTGGATCTCGTATTTACTATAGGTACTTGAGTAAATTTTACAAATTATGAATATTGATAGATTAATATTAAAGACTTCAATTTTCAAATTGCCCCAATATCTTATAAATCCATTACCATGGACCTTTTGTCTTTAGAAGACTAAGTTGAATAACTCAAAAACTACCCGCACGAATTTTGATTCTGATACGTCAAATTTCAGAAAAATCCTCCACTGTATAATTTACAGTTGAAAAGGGGTGTTCTTATTTAAAAAACAGAAGTTTTTATCTCCACAGGACACACTATATAAGTAATACAAAAATTGAAAAATCTCAAGAATTTGAAAATATGCTCTTATTATAGGTATTTAAAAATTCCAAAAATCAGATTTTGAATAACTGCATTTTTTAAGAAAAAAGGTGGTGAACATGCTTGTTGAATCACCCAGTATAACATAATAGGTTATAAGTATATAATATAAGATAAAACAATAAACTGAAAATATTTACTTTTTTCTTATGGCAAATAATTAATTGATCAAACGTATCTTTAATTCTATTCACTATAATGAAAACATCTGTTTCAGTATATGTAAGAAGGTTCATAACTGTTTTAATTTCTTTTGAGCAATATTGCTTAAATAACTCCTGTAAGCAAAACCAGCACACATACTGATTAATATCAGGAGAGTTTAAAATCACCCCTGTAAAAGTCTGAGATGTTAATATGTTATATTATAACCACGGAATCAGCATACCACTGGTACGATACTGACTAATGAGGGAACAGCCCTCACCCCAGTACCCCACCAGCAATCAGCTAAAATAATTAAAATTCGGATTTTTTTTCACAAGCTATGAGGTCCCTGAGTACCTATCTCAATATAGGAACATTTAAATTGTTTAACATCACTTCATATACGTACACATGTGATACAAGTTATGTGTTTTTATGTGTTTTAATTGGAATTGACGGAATTTAAATCATTTTAAATATAATCAAATTATAAACATATTTTTTTTGATTTATTAATATGATGAAAATTATAGCTATCGTTACATATTTAGTTTAAAATATATTATTATAACACAATATGTAACATAATTAAATAAATAGGTATAATAAACAATTCTTAAATTTAATTTTTTGGTTTAGTCTTTACTGATTCAAGGTTTTAACTAAAGTAAACTGAATTATGATTGAGGACTATCCAAATTGTATTACAGGTATTTAGTGTAAAATAGTATTCTACTCTAAATATATTCAAATTATGACGAAAATCAATATTCATTAAATACTTAATACATTATTCAATATTTCAATTAGTATCATTCTATTTGTACATTAAAATACCATATTTTTGACACAAGAAGTATGAATATGTTTATGCAATTTTATATGTTTATCGTATGATTGTTTAAATCTTTCCAGATATACAATTAATTTCTTTATCATTCCATGAATAACTTCTATTTTACTATTACTAGACTGATGGTAATTTAGTTGACGACAAGTCTTGAAAATGCAAGTTTTCTGTGAATATTTTTTGTTACTTATTATAAATTGAATATTAAACAATTAAAATAATGTTACCATATTAATAATAGTCTTAGTTAATAAATTCATAGAAAACATTGAGTAATATTCAATACTTGGTAAATTTGTAACCAAAAATAGACATGGTTTTTTATCTTCTTCAATCAATAATTTATTAAAATTATTTTCTAAGCTCACTACATCGTATTTTGGTGTCTGTATGTTCATAAGCTCTAAAAAAAATATATAATTCCTGAAATTCTATTATTCACAACACCCATAGGCCATATAAAGTTAGATGTAATTTATATTATTAGTTGATACTATATATACACAATACATACAGGTCACAGACATATATATTCGCAACAAAACAATTACTTCCGAACGAGACATAATGGTATAGCTGGCATATAATCGAAAACAGGCAGTTTGTCAAATGTCTAGGTGAACAGTAAAAATGTATATTGAAATACAAATTTACCATACGGCGTTTTACTAAATTCCTATTCCGTTGTATAAACAAGTAATCAATTAAATATACAATTTCAATCTAGATAGGATGATTCAGTGATTCACCGAGAATATCCCTTCTCTCCAATTTTCCATTTATAAATAAAGTTATTTAAATTCTAATTCTTGGAGTTTTTTAATATTCGTAAAGGCCATATTTAAAAATTCTTAATTGGTTTGAATCTCCATAACACTCCTTAAGTAGTACAAAAAAATATCAACAATTTTAAACTATTATGGTCTTTATGTATATTTAAAAATGTCGAAAATAAGATTTCGAATAACTGCATTGTTATTTATAAAAGAAAAAAAAGGGAGGGAGCATGCTTGGAGGATCATCTGAAATATTTATTTTTAGATGTTTTTTTGTCGTACTTAATAGGAATACCTGAAGTTTCACAAACGAATAAATGTACCTATCTATACTTACTCAGAAAACGAAATTTTTACAATAAGCATAATAGTACTACTCTCCCTGTACTGGCTCCCATTCACAATCAAATACATAACATGATAAGTCTCTAATACTATTAAATCTAATAATATCATAATGTCTTTCTTCTATTTCTCTTCCAGATAACTCTCCTTGTCGTTTAAAACAAAATTGGTCACGTGACCTCCAGAACAAAAAATAAATAAATTTATTCAACTATATTATAGTGCCTATATTACACAAATATACTAATATGTATAATCTAATCCAATCAGCAAGTCATGTCACTAAACAAAGGGGACTTCCATTACGCCATCCATTTTTTTTGTAAGCTCACGCAAAACTTCTTACTTATTGTTTTTAATTTTTTCGATTGTAAATATTCATAGTTATTTAGGTATTAATTTTTATTAATAATAATAAAAAAATAAGTAGGTACTCACCTACGTGTTTTTCACTTTCCGTAACTAAATTATATTCACTATAATCCATTGATATTGTCATACTTTTTGATCTGGTGAGATTTTTATGCACTTGGTTAACACTCAATATAACACCAAATATTATAATTCGGATGTACATTAAGTCCTAATTACATTGTAAAGAATATTCGAGCTTAAAATAACAATTTTATGAACTTTATTGCTATAATAAATATAATACTTTATTATTATTCATTAAACATATACCTAATTGATTTTAATTATTAAATTACATACTCAATACTCAAAATACGAGTTTATTGTGAACTATTATATATATTTTTTTTTATTTATTAAAATAGAGAATTTAAAATCTGTAGCATAATATGTACAATAAGAAAATAGGATAAATCATATGAAGAATATTGAAGATGCTACAGTGTTATCACTATGTTCACTTAGGGCTGACGGTATTGAAAATAATTTTCGGTATTACGGTATTAATTTCAACACCGGTTTGAAACGGTATATCGAAAAACCAAACTGTTTCGGTATACCAAATTACCGATATGGTACGGTATACCGAAATAATAAATAAAATCTAACTAGTATCGATATTTTTTACTTTAATATTGTTTCACATTATATACTTTATTATATACTATAATATGTAATATTATAATCTATATTATTGCCATTGATACCAGAAGACAGCACTAATAATTATTTTATACTTCAAATTAGGTTCATTTATATGAATTCTTGTACTTTGCTTCAATTTTTTGAAAAACATAAGTAGGTAACTAGTAAAACTAGTGGATTTTTTTAAACTGTCCCTAACTATCGGCTATCAAATTCTATTGCCTATAAAACAGCATGATTACCTACATGAATTATAGGTATTTTATATCTTTATTTTTCTACACTGCTACAGTATAGGTTTAAACGTTAAAAGTAATCAATTTGAAGCTAAATACCTAACTCACCTAAATGGTAAGTAGGTACTCAAGTTGTTTACCGTTTACGGTATACCGTTTAGACGGTTTTTTACGGTATACCATTTGGACGGTTTTTTACGGTAAGTATACCGCTTAGACGGTTTTTTACGGTATACCGCTTAGACGGTTTCTTACGCTAAACGCGTTTACCAAAACAATTATAAAACACCGGTATACCGAAAATACCGTCAGCCCTATGTTCACTTAATATTGTTGTGTCACCTGCGTATGTGGCGATTATAATATTATCAGCATTTGATATGTCTGGAGACAAATCGCTTCCTTGGGGGACTCCTGCTTGGATTTTGAAGTAGGGATAGAATGTGTTACCTTGTCTGACAACAAATGTGCATTTTGTAAGGTATGATTTAATTATTAAATAAATTGGTGCTGGTAGAATTTTTTTGTATCAAAAAGTAGACCTTGATGACATATCAAAGCTTGGGATACGTCAAAGAAAACGCATGGACAGTATTTTCTTTCCTCAAACGAGGAAGATATAACTACTACATTTAAATTTGACTTTCATCAATGTATGTAGGTTCAAAGAGTCAAATAATTGTTGTGGCAAATGTGTGAATAGGTAAATAACCCAAATCTCTTGCTGTACCTACTTAATTATACTAGTATATTCCAAATTCCAATAATCCAATACAGGTACATAATACAAATTAGTAATCACATATTTATTACCTCGTCAAGAATTGAATCTGTATCATCAATTTGCAATCTGTCAACATTTTCAATTTCTGATGGAACTAATTCAGTTTCAACAGATAATAGTATCCTGCCGAAATATTGTTGAGTTTCCAATGTAGTAAAATACAAGAAAGCTGGACCAAAACACGGGAGTCCATCTGTAATTACTTTTAATTGGTAACTATATTAAAATTATTCGTTTAAATTTGCAACAACCTTCTCCTATGAAATCGTGCATGGATATCACTCTGCTGGCCACGATTTTTCCAGATAAAATGAATTTAAATATTATAATTGGGCATAACGGAGGATATACGTTTACTGTCGAATATTTTTTGTTCCAATTTAATTCTGTTCCATTCAAGTTCAGTAATATACTTGTCTATTTGAAGTAGAATTAATGAAGTACGTTATTTTTATTTTTTTTTATAGACGCTTAGATACTTCGGGTGCTTCTCCGAAATCAATAGACAACCATTTAGGACCTTCATCATATAAGTATCCAATCACTTCACTTCTGTGTAATTTAATAGTATACTTTGCTAAATGAGACGTAGCCATCTTAAATCCATTCGGAATATATAAATCACTAAACATGTTAATTATAATTTATAGTTATATATCAGCTATATACATTTATAATTATTGCGGTACATCGTACGCACAATTAAGTAGTAATGCAGAACAATATTGATATAAATATAGTCGAATTTATATTTTGACAGCAAATATATTTAAAGATTTAATCAGATATCGCCAAATATGTAGTGAATATACCTAAGTATCCAACTATTTCTATCGATATCATTGATTTTATTATTGTTTTCTATGTATATTTTAGATTCCGAGCGGAGCGATGAATAAATGGTTTTTACTAGTGATGTGGATTTTACGTAAAAAAATTTTGTTGGTAATTTACCGAGTAAATTTACCAAATTTACGGTAAAATTGGTAAATTTTTATTAAAATTCAAATTATAGCGTACCTGTTAAATTTTTTCACAATATTATGTAAAGAAGGCAAGATAAATATAAAATAAAGTATGAGTATTTAATCCCTTTATTAATAATAACAATTAATAATTATTAATTTATTATAGTAAAATATAAATAAAAAGAATTTTAGTCTGTTTCAAAAAAAAAAATAAAAATATCTTGTACTATAATGAAAACAGCAGACATTTTTGTCTATTATTTTGACATGCTTGAAAATATTTTTTCTTAATTATAAAATAAAATAAAATAAAATTGAACATACAAGAATTGTACGTAAATATAGTTATAACATATTTTATAATCACAAATATATTGAAAATTATTATTATTTATTATGACCATTGATCATGCTATTTATAAGTTTATAATAATATTGTATTCAAAATAAATGTGATGAGATAAAGATAAGAGATAACATATGACATATCGTATTAAACAGTACCAGTAACCGCGTAACCATATCACAATAATTCGTATTACGTAACTGTCATTTTATAAGAATCATAATTTGTATCCTAATATAATCTTGATAAAAAATACAAAGACATACAAATAAAGTGGTCACTCAACTGTTTGAGTGGTAAAAAAAATGTACATTGTAAATGTTTTTTTGTAAATTTACTTTACCGGTAAAATTTTACATGGTAAATTTACGAGGCTCACATCACTAGTTTTTACAATGATGTGTGTTTTTTTTGTGTCTGTACATTATACACGATAATGAGTCTTAAAACTAAGTTAATGAAAGTGAGTCTAGTTGTCACTTCAGGGAGATCAAAATTTGAAATTCTCAGCGGTTTTCAAAAGCGTCTGGAAAAACAAAAATTTTTTTGGAAAAACGGGGATTTTTACGCAAAACCAGTTTTCGACAAAATCGATACACCAAAAAACTAATTTTATGATTGTAGAATGTAGATAGGTACTTTAAATTTCCACTGAATATTTATATTGTTTTTTTATATACAAAATTACATTTTAAAAATATGTTGACTCTTTTAGATTCTGAACGAAGTGATGAATGTATTGATTTTACAATGATGTGTGTTTTTTTTTTTTTTTTTTGTGTCTGACGACAACTTTTGGAGCAGTAAAAATGCTTCGATTTTCAAAAGTTGTACCTTTTCTGAAAGTAAAGTGAATCTAGTTGGTACTTTGGGGGGTCAAAAGTGAAAATTTCCCAATACTTTTCAAAAGCGGCAGGAAAAACCTTAAAAAAATAACGGAAAAACGCGAATTTTTACGCTAAAACCAATTTT
>NC_042494.1:89977099-89982044 GCF_005508785.2 Acyrthosiphon pisum | reverse complement strand
AACTTTTGCTCAGTCAAAATACTTTAACATTTAATACAAAGTTCCTCATAAGTGATTGTTATTGAAAATTTAAAAAAAAGTGATCGCAAGTCCCAAATAATTTTTTCTGAGTGTCTAAAGTTAGAATTTTGACTAATTTTGTCAAATCACGAAAATTTGAAAATTATTTTGAGTTAGAAATACAATAGAAATTTTTTCATTTATACCTTTAATTTGAAAATTGAAATCAAGATTCCTCATAAGTTTTCCTACCTTTAAATAAAAAAAAGTTTACCGGAAATACAAACTACATTTTTATAAATGTATGAATAACCGTAGATACTTTTTATTTTCACCAAATGTTTATTTTATCATTTTCTAGAAATCACAACATTTTCAAAATATTTTGACTCGTTATAATGCTATAGAGGTATAGACTATAATAAAGTATTGACATTCTCAATTTATATTTTTTTTGTTTTTTTAAATTCAAGGTTCTTTATAAATATTGTTATAATAACAGTTAAAAAATATTAAATATACATTATAGGAAAGATTTTTACTTAATAAGCTTTTAAAGTTTAAAATTTGAAAAATTCGTTAGGTTACAAAAAGTTACATATTTATAGAATGTTCAGTTTTTATAGCGAAGGATTGAAAATTCAAAATGAGGTATCTCATAAGTAGAAGTTGTTACAGTTACCAAAAAATTTTAATAATAGGTATAACACGGTTTATTGCTATTTTTAGCTCAAATTTAGACGAAATTAGATATTTAACGGAAGAATAACAATCTTAATTATTTTGTTGTAATTTAAAAATATTATTATAATATAAGTTGACTGACCAACCTCCGCTCAGAATCATTTTTCGTACCTATATAATGATATTACATAATTGAATTCAAAATTAACACCATCCATTACAGTGCCTCACTTTTTATATATTAAAATGTTTTGTTTATTGTGTAAGTATAATATAGAATAACAAATTTTTAAAAGTATAATATTATGATTATACAAAAAATCGTCAATAAATGTATGCCTAATGTTACAATATTTATATTTTATACGAATGAAATCGATACTAAGAAAAATATCTTATTGCATTCACAATAAACAAGTACTGTGTACAACAGGTACATTCAAGTTATAATAAATATCTCTAGGCTTATAATATATATACATATATTTTACAAACTTTTTATTAAATGTAATATCTTCTCTTGTGGAACCTAATGGTTTTGATAGGATTAAATTATTAATCATATGGCTCTCATAGAACATAACTATATCACATTTTAAATATCCTCTTACTCCCAAGTCATTTTTCCCGTAATCAATTAAAGTCAACCATTTATTACAAAAAGATTTGTCTGTTGAAAATAAATTGGTTAGTAAGTATTTAGATTGTATTTTTCCATTGCAATAACAAATATTATTTTAAAGTACTTAATGACATTTTCATTTTTAATTCTGAGTGGTGCAATATTAGTTGTACAATGATTTGTGTTTTTTAAAAATATTTTTCGTGTTTGAACTCTGAAAATACTTTTTATTGTAAAAAAAATGCTCCGGTCTTCAACTTTAATGGAGTTTCTGGCAGCGAATTAGATCTAAGTTTTTCAGTAATGTATGAAGATAATCAGGAAACAAAAATAAAAAATTTTCCATTATTCCATAATCTCCCCTTGGTTATTTTGAATTGTGCTAGGAATTTTTAATTTTGGGTTTGACCTCCCAAAAATATCAACTAGAATTAATTTTCTACTAAGAAAGAAATAAAAATGATAATTAAATTTTTTTTAGTACATAATATCGTGATACATACACATAAAAAAAACAGACATAAATCATTGTAAAATCGCTCCTCTCAGAATATTGTTTTTTTTGTAGGGATTTCTAAGTATATATAAAAAAAAAATATTTTTAAAGACTTCAATCGTTTTCAAGATAATAATTGTGTACTGTAAAAATAAATTATCTTGTAATAAGATTTATAGTTTTAAGTTTTAACCCTTAATAACACTGTATCATTGAATCATTGATTAATTACAGCTGTAAATTGTAATTAATCAACAATTTTATTAATAATTACTTAATTGTGTTAAAATAAAATAAAACAGAAACACACTGTCGATTACCTGGTTCTGACCAAATTGTAGACATTTGTATAACAACACTCCCAACAACAGCTGTTTTTATCAACGATAATACGTTATGCGACTCATATACCTTGAAAAATATAAAATCTTATAACATAGATACTAATTACTAGTTAGTACTTACATTTATAATTATAAACATTTTTGTTTTAAGTTATGTTAGTTATAGCAATATATTATAACTTACGGTAATAGTTATGTGCGTTTTCAATACATTATTCAATAACGATGTTGGAAGATCAATTATAAATGTCTAGAATATTTTGTTTATTCAATCACACTAATAGTATATTTTAAATGAAAAAATGTAATATTTAATTATTACTTTGAAATAAGATGGGGAAGCTGATGGTTTACTGGTTGCTGTTTTATCACGAAAATATAACGGAACTTCGACAACAACATACGTGTCAATGTGGCTTTTATAATAATCTCTCCCTTCAATTACATTTATCATAATTTGGCTATTGATTTGTTTTGTAGGTAGTTCAATTTCACCTAGGCAGTCAAAGTTATCCATTATTTAAGTATCAAAAAAATAATATGTGTGAAAAAATAATATATTTATATGATGAAGTTAGTAATGTGAAACTAGATGTGTGTATCTAGCTCTTCACGCGAAAATAAACAAAGTAACTATTGTAGTAGCTATAGAATCATGGATCATGCATCATATTATATTCGTTATTGATAAAATTTGTTTTATTATTCTTCTTATCCACATTATAAAAAAGTGTGTTTATTTTTTATTTGTATTGCTTGGCTACTAATTTACGCATAGGATATATGATCTAGCTAAGTATACTCATTTATACAGTGGACATAATCATAATATTAGATTATGAAGATTGAGTGTAAGGGACCTTAGAGGACCCCTCAAATAATTTACAAAGCACATTTAAGGTATACCTACCTAATTCAACCCTTTATTCCGTGTTTGAACCGACAACGGAACCTTAACTTAACTGTTTCACCAAATTTACATTTTCTAAGTAAAATAATTATGGAATTAATATAAATATAAATTAAGAAAGTCTATATTTTTTTTTAAGAATAAGAAAAAAACAGCTGTTGTAGTAATTGTTGCCCGAGTATAGCCATCACTAAAATTTAAAATGTGAGCTTTACATTTTTAAAACTTTAAAACTTACATTCCATATATTTTTTTTTTTAATTTGTGTATTATTTTTGCTTTAAAATTAGCATACTTTAAAAAAGTATTTGATATAAATTAAAATGTAAACTGCTTTTATTCTTATCTTAACATATTATAAAATAAAATCCCTTTTCCTCTCTGTATGCTTAGATCTTTAAAACAAGACAACGGATTTTGATTGATTGATTTTTTTAATTGATAGAGTGATTCAAGAGGTAGGTTTATATGTATATAACATGCATAATATAGTAGAGAAACACTGCTCCTTTTTTGTATGTACGAGTATATCTCAAAAAGAACTCTACTTATTTTAATACGGTTTTTACTAATAAATCTGTCGAATCACGGGGAAGGTTTTAAATATTTAATATTTTAATATATAATAGTTTTCCTGAAATGGTTTTTCTGAATGGTTGAGATTCACAATTAGACCCAGTTGGTTCATCCCGGAGAGGTGCTCAAACAGGTATTTTGAGATTTACGATGGACATTTTTGTTTATAAATGGTTTCTATTGGTTATAGGAGAACTAGGGTAGAATACGATTGCGTACGCTGCTTATCGGCGGTACCTTTTTCAACCTTTTTCGTAACACGATTGCGTGCGTTATTTTTGTACAACGTTGTCATGCTAGCCGGAAGTCACATATAGACGAAACTGGAAATATCAAATGATTATCGTGATTATCGTGATTTTCGTGAAATAAAAGTTCACACTACTTGTAACCACTGTAGATTTTATTAGTTGACTGACAAACGTTCTGAGCGTAGTATAATTGTGTTATTTAAAATGTAAAATGAAACAATAAAAATAAAAATTAGACCATAAAAAATTATCAGATCTGAGCTGATGGCAACAGATTTTGAAGTGCCACATTCCGGTATAAAATCAATAAAAAAAAGCCATATATGATGAAAGACGCAAAAATGTTTATGTATAAAAGCGTTTATGTGATAAAATACGTATAACTTATTTTATTTTATATCTTATTATTATTATTAGTATTATTGTATTGTCAACGATTTTTTTAGAACGTGTAATTTTTTTTTTTAATGTTACCCTTACTTGATGTGAACGTAGTTAAAAATTATAAAGTGTTCAATTTGTATAGCTAAGGATTGAAAATTTAAAATTACATGGTGAACTTTTTGTATATTTATAAATTTGCAGGCAACGTTGCATACGCAATCGTGTCGTTTTACGGGTTTCCATTGTTATACAGCAAACATACGCAATCGTGTTCTCAAAAAGGTAAATCGTACGCAATCGGGTTCTACCGAGAAATATAGGAAATTGAAAATTGAAGGGTGTAAATCTTGATTTTCATCTCATATAGCCATATAGGCTGTATATAGGTAAAGGGTAGGTCGCACATGATTTTTTTAGCATACGAAAAAAGATATGTTTGGAATTCATTATATATTATATTAATACTAGCTGATCCCGTGCACTTCGTTTCCCGGCAACCAATAATTATTATTATAATAGCTTCAAAACCCATGGCAACCATTTAAAAACAAAAATTTCCATCGGGAATCTCAAAATTCCTGTTTGAGCACCTCCCGGGGTTGGTTCTCTCTCTTTTTAAATTAGCCTATCTTCTGCTCAGAGGTATAATCTATCTATATATATATAAATATCTGATCC
>NC_042494.1:89975069-89976999 GCF_005508785.2 Acyrthosiphon pisum | reverse complement strand
CGTTCACTTCGTTGCCCATTAAAATTGCCAACTCTATATGAATCATAATTCTACATATCACCATGGCAACCATTTATATACAAAACATTTTATCGGAAATTTCAAAATAATATATAATTGTTTGCCATGGTAATACAGAGACACACACCGACGAAAATCTCAAAATAATATATAATTGGTTGCCATGGTAATATGGAGACACACACGGACGGAAATCTCTAAATAATATATAAATGCTTGCCATGGTAACATGGACACACATACATTCATTTTTATATATATAGATTATAATTAGAAGAAATATGGTATAAAAATGTTGTACACATATATTTATTAAAAATACAAATCTTTGGCCTGGACAACGTCGGGCAGGACAGCTAGTTAATTTATATATTTCTATAAGAATATGATAATAATAATAGCAATCGTCATTTAAAATTGAAACGTGATAGGTAAAAATGTCCATGTGAGAGATTACAGTGTCTTTGATTTTCAGGTAAAAAGGTTATTTGTGTAGGAGCTTACATTTGGCCCTGGTAACAGAGCCACGGGTGTTCACCTCCACAGGTGACGGGGGCGCATATATTTTACTAACACTAGTTTTAAGTGCATAGGATTATTTTTTACCGACCATTCTAATAAATTGTAACTCATATTATCATATATATTCCTTTTCTACTTTTTTCTATTACCTTTCCGCCTTACAGTCCACTACTATCACACGACAACTACCATACGCCATTATAGTTCGAGTGCGGGCAATACCTGACGGTCACATCGCCGTCGCCGTCGAGTTGCACGGCTGTTTTAATCAGGTTGTCCCTCCAAACAGCGTCAGTAAGGCAAACTTAGAGGCACAGGCGCAAATAGTGTTTGAGATTTGGGGGGGCTAATAGGGTCTTACTTTGATAATATTGAATAAGCTTAAAACAAAATGTAGGAAATGTTTGGGAGGGCTATGGACATTTTTGGGGGGCTTAGCCCTTAAAGCCTCCCCCTATTTGCGCCTATGCTTAGAGGTAAAGCTTAGGCAAGAGGTACCGCCAGCCGAACCATCCTATCCATCGACACCAGTACGCTATGGCACCTCGTATAGTGATTTAGGGTGGGGGGAGGATAACGCGGCCCACATTAATAGGAAGTACAATGTCCAAGCACTAAGCAGCCGTCTACCTTATCTCCAACCACCACTAAGGGATGCAAGCAGCGCAGCGTGACCCGGTCGATTCTCCCACCATGCTGGCCACGGCATAAGATTGGACGGGAGACCATGTCGCCTAAGACGTACGAAAAGGCCGGTCTTTCATTGGATCGTCAGACTGATAGCACATCGTCCAACGTTGAACCCATCGCCCGAGTTTCACCAGTGTATTATTTGGTTGTAATTATTATAATAATATATCATAACTTAGTAACATATATAGCATTTGTGTTGTGCTTTTTATCACATCAAGTCTCAACCCAATCCTACACTACGACCGGAATACAATCAATCAGCATTCAACCATCGGGTTCGCGTCAGATGTAATCCACTGTGTATTGCCCGTATATGTATTGTTCGGGTCGGAGATTCATGATTCCGCATTACACGATTTCGCATATTATACCTTTTCATTCACGCGATTCCGCACTAAGCTAATTTGTGACGTTGCCAATTGTATTTTAAAAATAATTGTAGACATACAAATGGTTAAACATTATGTGTGCCTGCAGTCATCACCTTAAGCCGGAAACTTGAAACAGTAATAATGATGCTTCAATCTCCAACTATGATTTTAAGTTTTCGACAAAATCAATTTTGTATTTTTGTTGTAATGAAAAACAGTATATTTAAAATTGACAAAATTTGTAAATAATTTTGTAGCTCAAAAATTAAAAATTTATAAAATATTTAATTTTTATAGGCGCATTTACAGCTACGTTTAGTATC
>NC_042494.1:89974820-89975019 GCF_005508785.2 Acyrthosiphon pisum | reverse complement strand
TTATATGATGTCAGATTAGGATAAAGTAGTAGACGACAGACGTACAGCATTTAATAATCACTACCGTGGCTCTATCCGCCGACAACGCGTTTAAATAATATACAGATTATATTATACCTATTTTGTGTAGTACAAATCAAAATATAATATATATAATATTGGTACAATATACCAATTACCAATCGATATGGTTAATTAA
>NC_042494.1:89973807-89974720 GCF_005508785.2 Acyrthosiphon pisum | reverse complement strand
CATTGAATTCAAATTTAATACCATCCATTATACAGTGGCCCACTTGTAACCTACTGTACAGCATAGCGACATCCACTTGCCCACCTTTTTTAAATTTATATTTACAATGTATGTCAATTAATTATTATCGGATTCGACGTGTTATCAACAAAATACCTAATGTCCAAATCTAATCTAATAACTAATAAGTAATAAGTAATAATCAAACTAATCAATAAATTTCGATGAACATTTTACGGAAACTTTTAAAAATAAAAATAAAACTATGACATAAGCCAAGGGGGGGGGTCCGGACCCGGGGTCCACCCCCCTGGGTTCGCCACTGCTACACTTCTTCATAAGACTTAATTTGTTTTTACCGTAGTAATAATACCTATAGGTAATTATAATTTAAAAAAAATTGAAAAAAATTGAGAATAATCCACATTCATTTTTATACGTTTGAAATTAAAATTTAATAAAAGTCGTCTATATTGTGATTTATTTTGTTATTAAAATACAATTTATATAATATAAATTATAATTACAAATTATTATTACATTTTAACACTTCAATAGTAATAGTTATATACTTATATAGGTATTATTATTATTGAGTAGTTTTTAAAGAAATATTTTAATAAAATTATTAAGTACTAAATAATAAGTAGGTACCATAGACATATTAACTAATTAACTAAACTAATTAAGTTAATATGTCTATGGTAGGTACCCTATACTCCTGTCGTTTCAACTGCTAACTACCGATCGAATTGGTAATGCGGGTAATCGGGTGGGTTGTTATATTTAAAACACTTTCAAACATTTTGTTCATTGTTTACAACAGTCAAATCCAAGTGAAAAATTGTGTTTTTTTTTTTTGGTATATTATTAATAAATAATATTGGGATATCCTTTCAGAAAAAAAGTTGAA
>NC_042494.1:89971456-89973082 GCF_005508785.2 Acyrthosiphon pisum | reverse complement strand
AAAAACCAAATTCAATTTTGTGAAAAATCGATTTTGCGTAAAAATTCCCGTTTTTCCTTAATTTTTCTTTTGTTTTTCCCGGCGCTTTTGAAAACTACTATTTAAATTTTGACCTCCTCCAATGCACCAACGATATTCACTTTCTGATCGAACAAGATACTAAAGTTGAAAATCGAAGCATTATTTCGACTACTTATCGTGTACACAGACACACAAAAAATAAAAAATAAAAAAACAAGCATCATTGTAAAATCAATACATTCATCGTTCCACTCAGAATCTAATATATCAAAAACTGTTTTTGATTCAACATTTTTGTCAAAAGAAATAAATTTATTTATTGATCCATTTAGAATCTAAGAATGCTTTGATCTCCAACTTTGAAGATAGTTTCCGGTACCTAATTGTATCTAGTTGAAACTTATGGTCAAAACTCAAAAGTAAGTACTTCTTAATAATTAGGAAGAATTAAAAACAAATAGGTACCTATAAAAAACGAATATTCCACTAACTCCAAATTTTGAAAAAATCTTTTGGTATTTCGTTGTAGTTCAAAAACAATTAACCGTACCTAGATACTTAAAATGTTCAATGTTCATCCAATGTATTTATGTATATAATCAACTTCTAAATATTTTGATGTTTTTGAACTATATCTATAGACATAAGAAGCTTTCGACATTTTAGTTTTTGTTTATAAATGTTTTTAATATTTTTGTCCTCACCCAAAAAACTTGAAAATATAATAATACAAGATTCTACACTTCTTCATAAGACTTAATTTGTTTTTACCGTAGTAATAATACCTATAGGTAATTATAATTTAAAAAAAATTGAAAAAAATTGAGAATAATCCACATTCATTTTTATACGTTTGAAATTAAAATTTAATAAAAGTCGTCTATATTGTGATTTATTTTGTTATTAAAATACAATTTATATAATATAAATTATAATTACAAATTATTATTACATTTTAACACTTCAATAGTAATAGTTATATACTTATATAGGTATTATTATTATTGAGTAGTTTTTAAAGAAATATTTTAATAAAATTATTAAGTACTAAATAATAAGTAGGTACCCTATACTCCTGTCGTTTCAACTGCTAACTACCGATCGAATTGGTAATGCGGGTAATCGGGTGGGTTGTTATATTTAAACACTTTCAAACATTTTGTTCATTGTTTACAACAGTCAAATCCAAGTGAAAAATTGTGTTTTTTTTTTGGTATATTATTAATAAATAATATTGGATATCCTTCAGAAAAAAAGTTGAAGTATTAAATAATTATTGATTATTGGTAATAGATAGGTACCATCATTAATTTAATTTAATTTTTTTTTATAATTTTATTGAATAAACAGTGAAACATCAAACATATACTTGTACACGCCACATGGCATATTGGCATATATAAATAAATTACATAATATTAAATTGTTTAAACATTGTTTTTAACAGTGTTTGGAAGGAACGGATTCCTTATTTTAAAGAATGGCACGATGAACGAATTCCTTTTTTTAAAAAAAGAACGAGAAAACGAACTATTTCTTTTTTTCAAGGAAAAATAACAAAATTGTAATTAACATACATATGTAAATGATTGAAATTAAAATATA
>NC_042494.1:89940866-89971356 GCF_005508785.2 Acyrthosiphon pisum | reverse complement strand
TTATTTTTTTGAAGTGTAAAATGTATATTGCTAATTAGTGATCGTGATCGAGTATTGACGTTAAGACAATCAATTTACGTAGGCCAAGAATTTAATTTTAAAGAAAACCTCAAAATAAAATTATAACATATGTACCTATATATACTTGTATATTATATTAGAATTAAAAATTAAAGAAGTACCTATGCATATGAAGAAAATAAAACATTAATGATTAAGTAAGAATTTTTTTTTGTTTGGAACTATAAAAAAGGAACTCGTTCATTTTCCAAAGAAATGACAAAGGAACGAATTATTTTTTTTTTAAGGAACAAGGAACGGAACGCATTCCTTTTTATAAGGAACTTGCCAAACACTGGTTTTTAACTATTTAAAACTCAAACAATTTATTTAGTTTTAAACAGAAAAAACCGTTTAATACAAAAAAGGTAGGCAGCTCTCTTGTATACTGTACAGCAGAGATGCCTACCTTTATACGTGCCGTAAAAATCATAGGTGCTGGGGGTGCACAGCACTGGGGCTCGCAGGGGCAAAGGGCCCTTAGCAGATAGACGTCAATTTTTTTTTTTTAATTTGATCCATAATAATTTTATTATTATCTTGTATTTAATTGTAAAAGCCGCCTTGCTTAGAATTGTTTATCTAAATATTGGGAAAATTACTAATCCTTGATTTTATTCAACTGGATAAGTCAGATGTGACTTCAGATTTGTAAGTAATATTTATCAGTAATATATCAGTATTAAGTATTGAAAGATATCGTGCTGATGAAATAAATATTGAAAAGATTATTGCTGATTTCGCAAATGCTCGGAAGAAAATGTTTTTTTAATACTTAAATATTATAAAATAGGTATGTAACAGGTATATTATAATATACCAATAGTAATAATTATTTTTATTTTTATTTCTGATGTTACGTCATAAAAACTAAAATTGTTATTTTTATATTTTATTGTAAATAAATTCAATACATTCACAAATACTATACTATCTAACTACTAAGGAGTAAAAATTCCCATGGTGTGAAGTCAGTCCGACTTTTTTATGTATCTCAAGAAAGACGGGCCCATATGCATTTGTTTGCACCTGGGTCTTTGACTCTCTAGTTACGGCACTGACAGTATACCTAGGTTACAAGTGGGTCACTGTAATGGATGGTGTTGAATTTGAATTCAATGATAAATATCATTATATAAGAAAAACGATTCTAAGCGATAGATGATCACTTAGCGATGACGATCAGACAGCCTATGATATTACTAAGTAATAAGTTTATTTGATGATATTATTGTGAATAAAGCTATTTATATATAACCTATTTACGTGGAACCTTGTTGTAAATTTTCAATCCTTAGCTATAAAAGTTGAACATTTTTTAAATTAGCTCCACAGTAATTATTAAATTTTAAATTTGATACATTTTGTCAAAAATTGAACTTTAAATGCTTATAAAAAAAAATTGTGCCTATGTATTTTTAATATTTTTAAACTACTATTGAGCCTTGTATAAGATTTTCACGCTTTTTGGCCAACAAATAAAATTTTATTGATGGGTAATTATAGAAAAAAAACTAAAAAAAATTGAAATTTGAAATTGTCCTTAAATTTTCATGTATCCTACAGTTATTCGTTTTTAAATTACAACAAAATAAGAAAATCGCTACATGAGAAATCGAGTGAATATCCAATATTGTAAAAATATGAACTTTGAACCATTATTTCGACTACTTATACAGACACAACAAATTAAAAATTAAAACAGTTAAAAATATCATTGTAAAATCAATACATTAATCCGCTCCGCTCAGAATCTCAAATACAGTTTTTTTGTTTTTAAAAAACTAATTACCTAATACTGCACCAACTCTAGTCGGTAAAATAAGTTAAAAAACACGGAAAAAAAAACATACTTACCAAAAATCTGGTTAAATAAATTTATCCATAAGTAATGTTGTAAAAATTTAAAATTAAAGATACATTTAAAGGAAAAGTTTTATCTTCGTTAAATCTGCTATTGGTATGTCAACTAATATCAAACATTATTCATTAAAACAATATTAGGTATGAGTTATTTTCTCAAGGTCTTTTTCATGGGTTTCTGTACTTATTTACTTATTATTTTTATGCGACGGATTTAGGATTTAAAATGTATGTTAGGTAGGTAGGTTCTCTTTATTTTTGTCATCCTTGTTACTTATTGTTTTAATTCATGAATACAGATTGTACTATAATAATTTAAAAAAAGCGGGTAAGTGGATGTCGCTCTGCTGTAAAGTAGGTTACAAGTGGGTCAATGTATAATGGATTGTATTAAACTTGAATTAAATTATATAATATCCATGATATAAATAACATGGTATGATCGCAAAAGTCCAGATTTGGTCCAAGTTCGCGCAATACGTCACTTGCTTACCCGAATTATCATATTGTCATTAAATTATTATTACTAACACTATGCTACGTCACGTGCTTACCGAAGGATCTGACCGTCAAAAAGTTACGATCATACCTATTGTTTTTATATCATGATAATATCATTGTATAAGAAAAACGATTCTGAACGAAGACGGTTTGTCTGGATTTTTTATGCATTATTTATTATAACATGTATAAATATTAGGTATTATTTTTTATTCGGTGCTATGGTGATAAACAAAGCGTTAGAAATTAAAATCCCATTTTTAGTGGTTTTTCGTAATTTGTCGTTAATTTTTCAAGTGGCATTACATAACTATTGAGAAAATTGAAAAATGATTTATTTAAAGTACCATCTTGATCCAATTTGATAAAAGATAAGATGCTATATATTTAAATCGAAGCACTCTAGATGGAGCTCCATCCACTAACTACTTTTCCATTTTTTTCAAATACAAATGTGGAAAAGCTCATAACCTAAAATTATTTAGTCTTGAAGAAACTATTTTTAAGTAAATATTTCATGGTGAATATTTTATATTCATTGTTCAAAATGATTTTGGTTATCGCACTGACGTCTAACTTATTTATATATGGTGTTATGGGTAGTAGCGAGAAGTGAATACTGACTGTTTTAGTGTTCAGTCTGTAAATCATTACAATTGAAACACGATTACATTATAGTTTGTTTGTCTGTGATTCTATAAAATACAGTTCCAAATAAAATTATACAAACTAAATATATCAATACTACATTACGTCCATTACGACAATTCCTATTATATAAACAATTGACAATTGTGTTTGTGTTTTTTGGCATAAATTAACAATCGATATTTTAATATATAATATAATAATACGTGGACAGTGGACTGTCAATTAATTAATTAAATCCTTATTACATAATTATTTATTACGATTCACAACAATTATAATGATATATTAAGACAATAGTATAATAGTATAATAACATACGAAGCCCCGCCATATGAAATATGAATTTTCTATTTGGTAACACTGTTATGTGGTTCATACCACAAAATACCAAAGAGCGCATATATTCGGTACATTGTATGAAGTATGGCCGAAAATGAATCATTTACCACGGTAGGGGAATGTTTGCTATCGTTTTGCTTTTCCATGACAATTCATTATTGTTTGATTACAATATGTATTCATAATTCCTACCTATTAAATTGATGCGTCTCCATTCTGCGGCTTACATTGGAGTACCTATTTGACGTTTTCACATTTTCCATAATTGTGCCTTCCTGATAAAATTTTCACGTTGCACAATATTTCGATCGGCTTTTTTTGTTTATCTACATTTTTCTATTAATTTTCGTATCGCTTCACTTAGTGAGTTTTTAATTCTATGAATTCGTTCAAAACGTTGCCCATCAATACAATTTAAGTTCATGTGTGGTAGGAGACGTATAACTGAGTTTAGTGAGACGTAAGTGTTCGTTATAGCGTTTAGTGTAGATGATATTATGTTAAATGTGGGCCACATCAACCAATTAAACCAAATTATGTTGTCATTTAATAATGTGATGTATATACCGCAGTGCACCATGTCGAGAAGCAAGAGCCATAGTCGCTCTAAGAGCAGAAGTCGCAGCCGTTCGCGCAGCCGTAGGACATCACGCAGCTATTCTAGAAGCCGTTCGGGATCAAGTCGCAGCCGCAGTCGCAGCAGGAGCAAGACGCCGGTCGATAAACACAGGCTCCATGTCAGGGACATCGGTTAGTACTTAGACTACCTATAGCTCAATTTGACTAATGACTATTTAAGGCTATTTAAATTTTTTGTTATTATAAAGTAAATAGTTTTAGTAAAAACAAATATTTTTGCTTTATAGTTCACCCTTTGTATATCATCCATTTATTAGATAATGAAATATATTATTGTATATTTCAGTTAATTACTGATGATGTATTTATTCACTGAATTAGGAAGCAGCATAACAAGACGTGATATTGAAAAAGAGTTTGAACGATATGGTACACTACTTGAAGTATGGATGTCAAGAACCAGACCAAGTTTTGCTTTTGTTGTGTACAAAAGAGATAAAGATGCTGCTGAAGCACAAAAACGTACTAATGGAATGTAAGTTGTAGAAAATAATATTCAATAATTAATATATTTCTTTACATTCAATTAATTTTGAACAATCTTAAGTACCTACAATTATCTATAATAATAACTGTATAAAATAAACTATACATGATTTTTCAGTTCTTAAACTCCAAAAAGGTGCTATAAAATATTCATTAAGAGGATGCTACACCGGCATTTGTTGTTTTCATTTTACTAGTGTGGAATATATAAAATGTATGGTCAGCAGTTCACGTTTAGCTTTATTAAGAGTAAATTGATCTTTTATGAAACTTAATGGTAAGAACTGCATTAGTATGTTGGTTTTTTACAATAGTTAGTTTTATATAAGTAAGTTGCTTTTATAAAAATGCTCAACTTGCTAAAAATTTGAATTACCATAAAAACAAATATGCGTACACGGACAACATTCTTACCATTAAGTTTCATATTTGGTCGATTCACTCTAATTTTTAAGCTAACAAAGCTAAATGTGAATTGCTGAACATAAATTTGTTAAATTACACAAGTGTAAGACGTAGACAACAATTTATTAATGTGGTTCTCTAGGGTATACTTTTGAGTGGAGCATCAATTATGTGTATTAATTAGAACTGAGTGTATAGCATAAATCAAACAATGATAAAAAAACATTATTTAAAATTTTAAAACAATAATTAGGTGTTTTTTTTTCATTGCCCTTAAACATTTTTTTTTTGTCCAAATGTTTTATCCTTATTAATATTAAGAATTAGGTTGTGTGTTTTAGATTGTCCATACAATAGCATTATTGACTTCAATGCTGAAAATGTTTTGCTTTGTGTAAGATCATTCATTTGTATCACTTATTTAAATTTCTTTTACAGACTCAAAAGTTTTGTCATAATTTGCACAATTTTCTAATCAATTATTACTAATATAACTCATATATAGAGTATATGAACATAAGAAGTGACCGGTTTTAGTTGGTGATGTGCAGGTCGCACACAACTGTTTCCCCTACAATCAACCACTTGTATACCAATATACAAAACAATGGCATGTCCCATGTGTATAAGTCATCTGCCCAGGTCACTTCTTATGTTGTATAGAGTATAATGATAAAATAAAAAGGAACATTAGTACCCGCGTATAGTATAATTCTAACATAGATTAAAATATATACAGTTTAAGCTTAGCTTAAATTTTATAATACAAATTATAATCTGGAACTATGTGAGTAATAAAAATAGTACAACAATTTAACAGCAAGGATTTTTTACGCTTTGTATATATAACTTAAACTTGGTTATTACTTGCTTTAAAAGGAAAATGTTGAAGAAAACTGTTGGGAGAATACAGATTATTTTTTAATCTTTGATGATAGGTAAATATACTTAAATACTGAAAATAAAATGACTATCAATTATGCTAAATATAAGTTTAGTATAATATTTTCTGTATGAAAAACGGAGAAAAATAATTAACAATAAGTATACCACTTACAATCATATTATTAAGTTGTTAATATTAATTAATTAAATATAGAGTCTATGTAATACTAAATTAATTGCCTGCAAACAAATTATTTGTATATATTCTATAACCGTTTTAAAGTATTAATAAGTTGTAGCAAAAATTTATTAATAGAATTTGAACATATTTCAATAGAATTTTGCAAGATAATATAGATAAAAACGTTAAAAAAAGAACTGAACCAAATGAAAATAATTAGGTATGGTGTTTTAAAAATACAAAAAAAAAATGTATGACTGATTTTAGTGAATTTTAAAGTATACCTATGCTGTAAAAATTACACAAATGTGTTCTTAATAATAACTTATAAATAATTATTATGTATAACATACTGCTGTGAATATTTTTCTATTTTTTTTCTATGTAACTGATTAATTTTACATCCAATGTGTTTGTATACAGGGAATTGTATGGGAGCTTCTTAACTGTAAGTTTTGCAAAAACGCGTGGACTCAGTCGTAGGTCCTCAAGAAACAACAGCTATCGTGATTCACTTAGATGCTACTCTTGCAATCGAGTAGGACACTTCTCACGTTCCTGTAAAGAAGTCAACTATGGTTACAGACGTTAAGGTAATTATGTTTAATAATTATTAAATACATTTTTATTTGAAAATATATTAATTCTTATTTATGATATGTATTTCTCATATTATAATTATAAATTGATGTACAATTGAGTATTGATCAACCACTGTAACAACTTATACAATAATACATATAATATATAATTGTAGTATCAGTAAAAGTTAAAATAAGAAATTAAGAAATGCTCACACATTGGTTAATTGGTAAAACAGTTTTGATATAATTTGTTCTATATTTTCATATTTTCTAGGTGTTCTAATACTTTATAAAATGTATTTTTTCAATTAATGATCTTGAGGTTTATTTTGTAAATATTTTATTTTATTGGTGTCAGCTCTATTTATTAAAAGCATAGAGGTGTTAAACTATCTTTGCTTGCTGTTTATTTAGCTATAACAGTTTTTAATTTGAATATATTATGTTTAAAATAAATTTAAAATGTGAAAAGTTTTTTTTATACATTAAATTCTTCAAAACTATTTTAGTTTTTATACCTACAAGAGTTTCTTTTACAACAATAATTTAGGTTTAGTTATATTAAAATACCAGATACCTATGTGATCTTTTGATAAGTTGAATTTATGCATTTCACTATTTTAAAATATATTGTAACTTATTATAATTTTAGTTATTTAATTATTTTTATTTTTAATAGGAGAAATACATTTTAAAGTATATTAATTTGTATTCAAATATTCTTCTTTTTTTATCACTTGCGTCTCAGCATGCTGTTTAGTTTTCACTTTATATGTAATATAATATACACTATATTTATTGATCATAAAATCATAAAAGATTATTGGATCATTAATTTTAAATATTATATTATGAAAGAAAAATAGGTACGCTACTATAGTCGGGAAAATGAAAAGTGGCCGCTGGTAAATATATCTAATAGATACATTTGTTTTTCCGATAAACAAGGGTTCTGAAATTGGTATACTGCATCATTCTAATACATTTGTATTAGGTAATTATATCCATATCTAATATTTCAAAATGCGTGCGCTTTATTTTGTGAAACCATGACAGAAATCCACCACCAGGAGAGCGTGCGCATCAGCGGCCACTTTTCATTCTCCCGATAATAGTGCTTTACTTAGTTTAAAATAATAAATGATTTATTTTTAGTATGATATAATAACATACAGACATGGTATTAGTATTTTATGTTTAGCTTTTGGCTTTTATGCAGAACAACATATAGTATACAGATACATAGTTACTAAAATTGATTGATTCTTTAATCCTTGAATATAATTTATATAATTTTGATAAAAATCTATCATGTAATTAAATCATTACAATTTAATTTAAATTAAAATTTTTTATACTGGGTGATTCATTATCAAAGAACATTACCATCATAATGGTTTTGAAAACCATTGTATTTTTATTTTTTATTTCAAATTAAAATATTTATTAAAGTAATTTATGATATGAAAATCACATTTTGGAACAGTAGTTTATGAGTTATAACTTATATAAATATTTAAAATACCCCGCAAAATGTTAGTCCACTACTCTATCTAAATTTTAAATATTGATAAAAAATAAGTATCAATATATATATATATATATATATTATATTATATTATATCAACAACTACTACTTTGGTAAATTAAATAAAAATATACATCAGGTACACATCTGTAAAAACTTAAACATTATTAAGATAAAATATAATAAAAAATATAATTTATTCTCAAAAATGTTATAGACATAGATAAAGTCTTTAATAAAAGAATCATCCGATGTATTCAAAATGGTGAATAGTGATTTAATTTCTTATTATAAGTTAGTGACTAGTGTATTATCTATATCTGTGATGTTATATGAATTACTATAAATTGTATTACTTGCTTTGAAAAATATCTTGTGCAGCTTTTCTAACACTTGAATAAAATTACTGAAATAATATTTCTAATGATGCAGGGAAATTTTTATTTTTTATTTTCTTAAATATGGAGAAAAAGACTATTTCTATTTTTCAATTAATTATATTATTAGCTATTTTATGCATTCAAGTTGAAAAATTATTTATGTTTCAGACAACTCAAATTGTGTTTAAAAGTAATAACATTATGTATTTCCATATTTGTATACTAAAGTATTAAACATTATTTCTAACTCAATAAATTTAGCTCTGAACACTTTTTAAACAAAATGTATACTTTTACAATTATAAAATATATTTTTTTGACTTAAAAAGTAGCTATTTTAGTATAAATATTATGGCATGTGATTTTAAAATAGTATCATTGACAGTAATTTTTTACTGGTGATATTTTAGTAGTAGATAAAGAATTTAAAAAAGGTTATATCTCTTTACATATCCATTTATATTAAATTTTAAAACTGACCAGTACAGTTAACTGTTAATAGTATTGTCTTATATTGGATTTCATATTTCATTTTACACATGTTCATGGTTATTAATAAATAAAATAAGATATGTTTTTAATTTGTGTTCAAAATATTAAAATGGTAAACAATGCATTTATAAATATATAATTATACATATTATTTAATTTAAAAAGTAATATTTTAATACAATTGTGTAAAACATCTACCACCCTCAAATATAATAAAGTATAAAATTCTTCTATATTCTTCTTGAACTCTCAAATTGATATATTTATATAAATGAACAATGGATTATTTTTTATTGGACTAATTTTTAGCAAATAACATTTGTAACTTAATTTAACGTAAAATTAAAAAAAAAATGATATAAACAATATTTATTTCTTTTTGTAATTATTCTTATCCTTTTGATATCTAATTTAATTATATCCATATAAAATAGTTTGAATTTTATATTCATATAGGAGGAATGTGAGTTGTTATGGTTAAATGAACTTAATTGGGGCGTCATTTGCCAATGATGATGATGGTGTTGTTGATATTGATGGTGTTGATTTGATGGTGTTGATTTGATGGTGGTCATGACACCAGTATGTTCCTCATTGTTGGCACAACATGATGGTGTGGTAGATTTTTATACAGGGCGAGCTCATCGAACGCCGTCCAATTTGTCAAAACTGTAATATGGTAGGTATAAGGTGTGTATTTAATCAGTGAAATGGAAAGTCTAGGATGTATAATTTTTTTATTTGACCTGTTCTATAATTTATGTTGTATTAATTTGTACTGATAATAGCCTATGTCTCAAACAATTAATGCATGCTAAGAAAACAATAAATATTTGATTTTTCTTTTAAATGTTTAACTATTTGTTGTATCCAGATTACAAATTTATTATTTATTTAATATATATATTCATATATTATATATTATTTATTTATAATTATTTATTATTTATATATATTAATAAAACATAATCAATAATGAACATTTTATATATTCTTATATATATATGTATATGTATATGTACACTGTAAAGGATATTCTTTGAACACTAATGAATTTGAAGTGGTGTGGTAATGAAAACTATATTATCATAGCAATACAAAATTACTATGTTTTCATTGGATATACTGTATAATGTACTGTATTGTCTGTATTTATGTTGAATATTAAAAACATATAAAAGAAAAAAAGTTATTTAAGGTATTTTCTTTGATTTAAATACTACAGTATATGATTTTACAATAGGCTTTAATATTTTTATTATTTTCATACTATATATTAATAAAATTTTAATTAAAAAATGTATTTATGTTTATTCAGGTGCTGCTGACTCAACATCACCTACGAAAAGGATAATTTGTTTATAATATTCTCTCATCAATTTTGAACGATAGTAGTTTATATTTTTATTTTCATGAGCCAGAACTTATATATTGGTTATTATGTATCACTTAATTGATTTTGTTTGCTTACTTCAACCTGGATTTTTTTTTTAATATTATTACACCTACTTAAATGGATTCAATTGTAGGTATGTTATGAAAATAAATCTTTTTTTTATAGTTGGAAATACTTTTATTTTTTTATCCACATTAATAAATCATTAAAACAAATTATTATTACTTATTTTATAAATATTAACTTAAACAGCATCCTTTTTTAAAATTTTTGTAAACAATTTACTGTTAATTTAATTTAAACAAAACAATAATTTCTTCTTATTTTTCAAACTTTTAGATTCTGATTGATCCAATGAATATATTGATTTTATAATTAATAATGATATACTGATGTGCGTGTGTGTTTATTTTTCTATTAGCCTTTTGGATCAGTAAAATGCTTCAATCTTCATCTTTGAGAGTGGTTTTTGGTAGCAAATTAGATATAGTTTGTACATTAGTTATGTCATACTTACAAATTTCCCAGTACTTTTAAAAATAATTTGGAAAAATGAATGATAACATTTTTTTGTTTGTTAGTAAAAAAGCTTGAAAATGAAATACAAGGTTCCTCTTAAGTTGTTCTTACTAGAATTAAACTTATCAAAAATACCTGGTCAATTTTTTTTTATAAGTATTAAAATTCTGATTTTTATGAAAATTGTTAATAAAATGTAAATTATTTTGTTGTTGAAAATCCATCACATTTTTAATTTTAACACCTAAGACTTCAAAATGTAAAATAAAGTTCATCATAAGTTGTTTTTACAGTAACCATGGCTTAAATATACAAGGTTATTGTAATAGTACCCCCACTATATCACTTTATCACGTTAGGCAATTAAAATGGCAGCGTAAGGGGACTACCTATAATACTGGCTATACTATGAAAATATATACTAAGATGCTGTACCTTTACGCTTTTTTTGTAAAAAAAAACGTTAATTATTTGTATGAGTTGACATTTTTTGCCACATTGTTTATTATTATTTATTATTCACAATGCAATTTTCGGTAAATTTTTATTGATATTTATTCTACCGTTACATGGTACGTCGTGTGGTTACTATTGGGTGTAAGTTAATGACAGTTTTTAATATTATAATAAATGATGAGTAAATAATAGATGCAATAAAAATGTTACTTAAGATTTTCATCATCATTAAATATCACAAATTGTTTTCAGATTGATACCTGATTTATTTATTATTTATTTACTGTTAAAAAATTGTTTAATCAAAATAATAATTTTTACATAAAGGTAATATAGGTACTAAATACTAATGTTAATTATTAGGTATATAACTTAGAAGGTTTTAGAATTTTATTTTTATTTTTATTAGCCTTCAGTCATTGACTATTATGGCTAAAGGTTCTAGAATATTAATCATAAATTCATAGGTATTTAAAAATAGTAATATTATTTTTTTCATCATTACCATTTTAGAGTAGTAAACTATACACTTTTTTTAGAGTTATTACTTGGGTACCTATTAGTTTTGTTATAATTAATTGCAACTATTGTTGATTATTGTAAAAACATACTTAAGTAATATTATTGTTTGAAGTTGTGATGAATAATATCATAGGTAGGTAATTGATGAGATTATACAAAAATGATACCCATCTCCCAAATGTTAGTAAATCTCAGGAACAATTGCTTTTAAAATTACCTTTTGTCACATACTAATGCTCTACCTAATACCTATAAATTACCATTGTGGCATTGTATCAATAGACTATTTGTACATAAATTTACATACTTTACAGGTATCATTACCATTTTACCAGAAAGGGAAGATTGGTCGGTAGCCGGACAGCCGGTAGAAAATAGGAATGTATGAGAATGAGAGGTACCTAATAAAAATATGTAATAATGATAATGTATAAGGATGTATTATACAGAGTAATTCACCAAACAGGCTCACCCCCTTAGTTTCTTCAATAATGCAGTTGGTATTCAAAATTGGATTTTTAGAATTTTTAAATAAATTTAAAGAATAAAGACAATATTTCAAAATTCTCGAGATTTTTTGTACAACTAGTAATAAGGAGTGTCCTGTAAAGATACAAACTTCTGTCTTTCAAATGAGATTATGAGAACTACTCTTATTAGTTATCTAGTGAATATTTATTCTGAAATTATTGTAGATACCTAAATCAAAATTCAAATGAGTAGTTTTTGAGTTATTTAATTTTTGTACTAATGATAATGGATCCATGATTATGGATTTGGAATATATACAGTGTGTAAACGCTAATTGAGAACACTCAATATCTTTGCGCAGGGCCCTGAAATTTGAATTCTGATTTAATGTTGGTTGTTATGACATATAAATTAAAAATACACCTTTTTATAGTCTTAGAATTTTTTTAACTTAATTAGACTTGCGCATGCGCAGTACAACTTTTTTTTCTTAAATGGCAACCACCTATTTTAACCACTAATTATTTTTTGCCTAATTTTTTAATGCATTTTGTTGGCTTAACCAACTTTCTTAGTCCACAATTGACCAAGTTACAGCCAATCAACAAAAATACTGCAAAATTCGCGAAATTTTCAGATTTTTTACTGTAATGAAAATAATTATTCTAAGATTGTTTAGGCTTAACATTTTTACCTCTAATTGTTTAGGTGATATTTATGTGATACATAAATAAATATGTTGTTTATTATGTTATACATATGTAAATATGTAATGGATCTATTGGAATGTATTAATAGTTTAATGTATGCCGACCCTCCTATAAATCTTCGAAATTTAAAAGATATAATATAACAGCAACATGCAATCAACCGACTTAGAACAAATTATTAATAAATTCCAATACAGTATTAATTTTATTTCTAATTAAAATTTATAAAATAATTTTTATAAATTATTTATGTTTAGTCAATTCCTGGTATAATGTTACTGGACATTTTTTTTCCTATTGCGGGGATTTTTTTTCTAATCATTCTATAATAAATACTAGATCCAATAGAACTTCTATTTTTCTATTTTATATATTTTCGTAAAACCATTGTTAAGGGTTATTACATTTTAATCCTTAGACCTTAATATAAACATTTCAATAACTAAGAAACTACTCTTTAAAATTTTGAATTTGGTATGTATCTATATCACAATGTTAAAAAAATCATCTACTAAATAATTTAAAGTAATAAAGGGGGTTTCAAGAGGTCAGCTGATCCACAGTTAATATTTGCTGATTAAATTAGCCTCTTTTTAGATCCTTTCGGCCCTTGGGTAGTTTGACACTTGGACCCTCGAATAAACACACATACAGTATAAATTCATTTTTTTTTTGTTTTATATACCTAGTACACAACTAAAGATTTCTAATCTGGTTTTAATAAGTGGCCCTTTGATATGTCCTAACCCACAGTTTCTAAACTCTGGATCCGTCCCTGGTTCTCATATGAAAAACAGAAGTTTACATCACCACAGGACATTCCTTATGTAGGTAGTTAAAATAAAATTCGAGAATTTGAATAATGTGCTTTGAATGAGTAGGTATATTTGAAAATTCCAAAAATCAGAATTTGAATAAATTCATTATTAAATGAAAAATGGGGGAGAGGCTGCTTGGTGAATCATTCTGTATATTAAGTAGATATTTAAATATATATTTTGAACAAAAACTGCTGGTATTATCTACATTTGTATAAAAGAGGGGTATAGGACAATGAGGATAGATAGCAATAGTCAATATTGAGGTGACAAAAATTAGGTAGGTCGTTGGTGTAAGGTGTTCGTAATATTGTAAGATAACTGTAAGTTATATTGAGGCAAAACTGATATAGGTGATAATATAGGAACAAAACTTTTGTACACGATACGTATAGTGCATAACTACATTCCGATACGTCCCCTATCCATAAAAGTTAGCACCCATCACAATTGTATCCTATAAATTATAATCCTGCGTCATTGACATATATAAGCCAATACGTGGGTGCGTATGTGGTATGTCTATTTGCTCCACGGGTAGATTTAAGAATGAAAAAAGTGCATTAACTCAAAATATGAACCTATATAATATTATAACATCGTATATTAGCTATATTAATTGCTGAAAACCTACTTAAGTATTGCATGTAGCAGGGGTGTAATTTGGGTGGGGGGGGGGGGGGAGAGCAGGATGTACATTTGCACCAACTTTTTTTTTAAAACGCCTTCTTTGGCCTGCCAACAATAAATATAAGTGCCACTGTATATACTTAAGTGTTTTATATTTTTTAGTATTAAAAAAAAAAAATGTAGGTATTATACCTACTAATGTTTAATTTCCAAGAATGTCTGATGTGGTTTTGTGGTCCACAATATTATAATTGATAAAATTATTACACAAACATTGTGAAGAAGGGTACCCATAATCGGGCCATAAAATACATTTTTGGTTTTATTAAGCTATAGCTATATTATATATTTTGAGTATGCAGGGAGAAAAAATGTATAGGTTAGGTATTTTATTATAAAGGTGTTTTATACCCATATATTTATTCACACTGGTATCCACAATATAAAATAAATACATTAATAAAAGTACCTAACTACACATAGTTTGTAAAAAATAGTAACAATATTGTGATATTTTCATACAAATATAAGCGAGGTTGGGCATTAACGAGTTAAAAAGTTAAAGTTAAGTTAAAAAGTTAATTTAATTTAAACTTTTTAACTTAACTAGTTACTTTAGGCTTTTCATTAACTTAACTGTTAACTTACTAAACTTCTTTTTTAATTAACGTGAAATTAACGAGTTACTTTTTCATTTTAAGAAGTAAAAGTTAATTTATTTTGTTTTTAATTTAATTATATTTCACTATTTCTTTTTCAAGTCAAAAAATATGTATCGTAAATTGAAAATTATTTAAAGTTAAAAATGTATATCATTCGAATCTAACTTATATGGAAATACTGTACAAAGTATAAACACTATAGTCTATAATTGAGTTTTGGGTTGGAAAAATATTAAGTATGCTAGCGTTGTATAAACAAATTAAATTTTTTTAACCTAATAAAAAGTTAACAAAAAGTGTGTATTAACTTTTAACTTACAACTTTTTGTTATTGGTGCATATTAACTTAAATTAACTGAGTTAAAAAAAATAAGATAATAATATAATATTGCAAAAACTAAATGATTAAATATAAACCATAAACGTATTGTAATTATTTTGTACTTTGTTCGCATTTATTGTTATAATTAATATAAGAGACTATATTATATATCTGGTATAGGTAACGTATTACACATTTTTGTAAATTAATTAATAGCAATAAACAAAAAAGGTATTTTTGGAATATATTTACCTAATATCTAAGCAGATATATTAGGTCTTCAGGCTTCAGCCCATTTAGTCATTCATAGCCAGGTTCGTACCATACTACTATACTATACTATACTATACTATATAGGTACCATTATATTATATTGGTAGGTAGGCTGCAGTTGGCACATTATAATAAAACAACGTGTATCAATACGTCTATTTATATCTGTTTACTAGTAAGTAAGTAGGTACGTACAAGGTACATTATTCTATTCTGTGGTACGTATAAGGTTTATAGGTAGGCATAATAACCACCAAACGGTTATACGCGAACGTTAGACGTGGTGCAAAAAACGTTTTCAAAGAGCTTGAGCGCGTTATAGGTAATATTATATCACACAATACACTATTTATATTATGTATATTTAATACTTCTATATGTCTTCTATGTATAAAATATTTGTATACTGGTATTTACGCGCTCCTGAGTTGGATTATATGACGTATATACAATAGATCTACGTGTGTTTTTACGTAAATGCGCGCGCACGATCGTTTGTGAGTGCGAAAGCGTATAGAAACGCCAAGAGCAGCCCGCGTCTGCTGGAGTCAGATAAGCGCAGCTACGACACGGACACACTGGAGCCGCGAATGCTGTGGCGTCCTTTGGTTGACGTCACGCGGCGGCGTCAGTACAAACTTTCAAAGGGTAGTGCGCCTATCGGTGGTGGGGGGTTGCCGGGTGGTGCATGGAGGGCGCAGTAGTGAATTGCGCGCACGCGCGCATTTTTGTATGTGTGTGTGCGTGTAAGGCAAGGCCGAGAAATTTGTCGGCGAGGGTGGTTAGAGTGAGCTGGTAGCAACGAGGGGAGGGCACGGCGACGGTACGTTGTGTGTGTGTGTGTGCTTTCCCATTTGTGTGTGTGTGTGAGAGAGCTTTCCCGATCGTGTGTGTGCGTGAGCGGGTCGTGGGGTCGCGGGTAGCTGTCGATGGTGTTCGGGGGGGGGGGGGGGGGTTGCGTGCTAGGTGCGCGTGTGTCAGAAGGGGAGGCGCGCGATTCGGCCGCCGCAGTGTATAATAGTGGTAGTAGTGTAGCTCTTGCAACATTCCGTGTACAATATCTTTCTTTTTTCTTTTTTTTTTTTCTAAAACAATTTTTTCGCTTTCCACGTCTACCCATTAACAATAATTATAATATACACACCATGTTTCGTACAATATCCATCGCGTTGTAAATATATATATGTATAATATATAAACATTATAATATATAATCATCACGACAATTACAATTATTATTCATCTCATCCGCTGCGGCACTTCGACCCCGTCAGCGCGACCGCCATGTTACCGGAATCTGGTGAGCACACACACACATACACGTACATTCGTACACACATACACGCGCACGTACACACACTAATATAATATATTGTATATGTAATAATATGTATATTCTATCACGATATATATAACGTTATATTATATCGTATACGCCACGCATACGGGTATTTTTTCAGTTCGTGTACTTATCAACGTCGTCGTCGTTGCGTAATGATCGTTGTCTCGGATTGTAGCCTATTTTTTATGTTTTATAGTTTTTTTTAATGTTTAACATTATTATCGTGGTGCAATCATCGCCCGTTGGGATTATTGAAGAGTAACGCGTCCGGCGGCTACACCGATATCGTCTCGGGGGTAGGTAAACGCGCGCGCCGGTCTGGGTCAAATTTTTTTTCGTCGTCTTTTCTATAGCAGTAGGTTGTAGGTATACGCACTGCACTCGGACCCGATGGCGAGACGTACTCGCGCACCGTAAACGTAGTCATCGCCCGGTCGGGATGGTACATTATCGCAATTAATAATATTGTACGACGATTTACACCTCAACGACAGTACGGACGATACGGTGAACATCGGAGTGATGTACCCGACGAATAATGAAATCAAAAACTTAAATAATATTATAATATACGGCAGCGACGAGTAACCTGCGGGGGTACTGTCTATTATAGTGATAAGTGGTATCGACGAATTATTGTTATTACCTATTGTGACAATATTCTAACACATCTCCCGAAAGTCTACGTAATAACGTTACATATCATTTTTTACCACAAAACTCTACCGCCACCACTGCAGTCATGTCGTCGCTAATCGTGCACTCTTCGAATATGGATACGCGCACTACACCTATACCGTCTACCGCAGGATGCACCTCAATGATGACCGTCTATTGTAAATAATAATGGATTCATATTGGTTCCGGTGATTTTTTTGAGTGTAATGCGTATATATTATGACGTATAGGTGTACACACTCGCATCGTTTAGATTTCCAAGGCCCGACCCTTTATTGTCTCCTCACCGCCCCCGCAACGTACACGGTCAATTTTAGTCGTCCGTCGCTGCTGTAGCGTCTCTCTTGTTTATTAATTTTTTCCCGATAGATTTTTCTCAAAACACTCAATCGTTATCCTGTGCGAGAATTTTTACACGATGGACACGGCAGTGCGTCTATGTACTCTATAGTACATTAGTTAGAACTTCTCGTAAATCTCGTAAACCGCGCGTAATCGTTCCGCCAGGTCGATCGTTTTTTCGTAGTTTTTTATCGCATAAAGCGCCAAACGGGTGGTACGCGAGTGTAGTGAAAGTCTAATATCCGTCGTCCTCCAATCGATATGAGTCTATGATATATCTTTTATCTATGTCGTAATGTATATATCACGAGATACAATATTATTATAGTAGTATTAATATATTATAGTATACAGTAGCATAGTAACTAGTAAGTAGTAACTAATATTAATATAGTATAGTAGATATTATTATAATGGTGGTAGTAGTATTGAATAGTAAAATGGTATTTATAACTTATACATTACCAACTATAATAGTGATGTAATTATATGGTTTGCACTTTTCCCCCACGAATCTAGACGATTTATTTATGATTAGCGTCTATATTATTTTTGTATTCTATAATATGTATAGTAATCTTATTTAAATTTATGACTAATAACGAACCACAACCTTAATATTATTATTTTTATTTATAGACATTTTATGATTTCGAAATACATTCATAACAAGTCATAAAAATAGAATCAATAAGTTGATTTTAATATCTACAAAATATAAAGTATATACTTACCTATATTTAGAACGCATTTTACGGTTAAATATGAATTTTCATAAATTTTCAAATGAATAAAAAATTGATAAATCATCATTATTGATTTTTACTTCTACGAAATAAATATAACAATAGTTATTATAGTTTTTATTATTTACGGACTTTTAAATATCACTATATGTACTATGCACTATATAAATGTATAACTGTATAAGTCTATTAATATTATCGATTGGACACATTATTAGCGTTGATTTTCTGTTAGAAGCCATTGAATATATTATATTATATATATAATGGTTATTCACATAATATATAATACAATAATAAGAGTTTTTTAATGAAATCAACTCCACGATCAAATACGTGCAATATAATGTAATTCGAAGAATAAACTACCCTATATAATAAATAGGAAAATATAGTACCTATAGACTATGGTATTGATTGTAATTAGTTTTAAAACTACCTCCTTAAATCAGATGAATGCATCAGTTCCGTTGTATCGTTAGTGTTAATTAATGTATTATATATAATTGAGTGCATTTATCAAAGTATCTAATTATCATTTCTACCTATATTGCGATAACAAGATTATTTAAATAATAATCGTCTAATGATACATTTATATATTTGTGTATAGGCTGTGATGTGTGACAGATAGCAACAATGGCGGTGGGCACGTATTACTGAAGCCCACCCCCACCACAACCTGGAGCCCTTAACCCAGGCATCGCTGGTGCTCACCATGGCGGTCGCCATCATCCTCCTTAATATCCTCATAATCGCTACGTTCACCAACATAAGAGGTATTATTATATGCATTTATCGATTATATGAATTATTTCCTGACATAATATTGTTGACATTATCGAGGCAGTCGACGACACAATTTTTCAAAATAGAGCGAACATAAATAGTTATTTTAAAGTGATTAATGCCATCACGAAATATAAATATAAGCTTTTTTATTTGAACTGCATCTAACTTTTCTAATAACCCGTCATCTATATAATGTAATAGGTGGAGGAGAGGTGATGAATGTATACTTGGTGTCACTGGCTCTGGCCGACCTGCTCTACGGTGTGCTCGTAGTGCCATTTTCCGTATATCCAGCACTCGTGCAACAATGGGTTTATGGGAAAATTGCTTGTAGAATAATCGGATACATCGAAGTCGCACTGTGGACCGTGTCTGCATACACACTTATGTGGATTAGTGTGGACAGGTAACAATTTTAATGCATTTTGATTATGTACAGATTAAAATAATTATTTTGGTTCATTATATTAATGAAAAATGGTCATTTAAAGATAACAATTATTATTGAACCGGTAAACAAAAACTACTATATTTGTGTTAATTGTGATTAATTAATTCTTAGAATACGTCATAAAAGTTAATAAATATTAATATAATATCTAGTAGTCCAGCCACACAACATTAACAGTGGTGTTAAATTGCCTATACATGACGCCGTCATAAGATATTAACTACTTTTTAAATAATTCATCCAGTATTTGAGGCGACGACGTTACTCTTTGTACTCTAAATTATTATTTAGTTATTGACAACTATAATTTAAATTTAAATTCTTCATTTTTCCCAAACACAATGGCTTTAGTTCTATAAATTATAGTTTATAATGATAATCGCTATATATTTATATTTATAAAGGAGAAAACGTTGAATATTGAACTAAAAGTTTATTATTTGTTTATAAATAATGCTGTTATTACATCATTTGAATTTTAGGTAAAAATAGTAGAAGGGCAGGGCGATACCTATAAGTACATTTTTATTGGTGAATTTTTAATTATTAGAAGTTCACCAATAAAATTACTCAGCTTTGCTAAACTTTATAAATACTTATAATAATAATAAAAGCCCTGGGTTCAAATACATATGAAATCATATTTGTATATTGATTTTTATTAGCTATTCCACTTTAAAAATTTAAATTAAAATTAAGTTAATATAAAATATATATTTCAATATTAATTATTAGGTATACAACTCAAAACAATTTACTTTTTATTTTGCCTAGGTGTATTATTTTGCGCTTTAAATGTATCACCTTCAGTCAGCTAATATAACGATAATTTTGCAGTAAGTGCGTAGGTAACTTTATGCAGTATAGTGGTATATACACCTAACATAATAATAATATTATGTATGTTGTAACGATATATGATTTCAAGCGTCTGTCCCACCAACACGTGGTATATATTTTGTACTTCAGAGGTAATAAGCATTCAATTATGCCAATTGCGTGTGTACTTATAGTACCTATACGTTCCACGAACTCACACGCCTCCCCACTCCCGCCAACACTTCGACTAGTTCGTTGTAAGTTGGTGGAAATTTTTCGTACATTTGTTTTAAAAATTCCATTATTAATTATTATTGAATATCGATGGCGTAGCGCACAAGTGTGATAAGTGAAATTTTCGTAATTGTTCAGGAGAGCGACAATTGTGATTTCATATCATGCAAATTACATGCACTACAACAAATGCGCCGATCTCTAGCAGACTAAATATTTACTATATACTTAGAAAATTTGTACACAATATGTAGAAAGTTGTTAACAAGACAACCATGCAAAAAACTCATTTTTCCAAATTTTGCACTTATCACACTATTGTGCGCTACGCCCATCGATATTATGTATAATTTAAACAGTACAGACATAATAGATACCTATCAAGTTGTATATGTTTATGGTTTAACACTGACTATAGGCACATATTATTTCTAGCACACTATTTTTTTCATTCTTAGATCTACCCCTGTAGACTTATTATAGAAAAAATTGTTTATACTATACTACCTACTAGGCATATATATATATATTATATATAATTATACTGCAGTTTGATCGCATGTCTGAGTCGCGTGTTCTGCATTTTTGCACGCGCGATGTAGGTATATACATTCTTCTCGTCAACAACTGCAGCACGAGGAGGGACAAATTATATCTACCAAAATATAACGCATCAGAAATTTGCGTGTGCAAAACACTGCATTATGATGCGACCACGTATAATAGCTAGGTATTTCATGATAATATTGTACACTGGCGTCATTGTAGTTAACATGCATCGTATTGTACATACTACATATTATATCCTAAATAGCCCGTTTTCAAATAAGAGTCGAAGACAAGAATAAGGGGAAAAAATGTTTAAGCTGTAATATTTTTTTTGTTTAATAGCATGTAACGTTAAAGCAGTACATTCTATTTAATATATACCTACATAGGTACCCATCAAACACTTTTCGTAAAATAATAATCCACTTCCCCTTTCACCGTTTAGATTTTTTATGCTTACGATTGGGTATTAATATACAGTAACAAAACTCAAAACTCAAGGAGCACAGAAAAAAGTTTGAAATATTGAGTATATTTTAATGATATTTATTTCGAGGGGTTTTCACTTGTGTTCGAGATTACGAAAAATGTGGGATATCGACATTTGGCACATTTAATAATCTACTGTATCTTGAGTTTCGACATAGGTAACGAGAGTTTGCTGTACTTTTAGTATATTAATATATTATATACCTAATAACCTAACTTATCTAATATTATATAACAATGAACTTTGCTAAGGCTAGGTAATTTTTAGACCTAGCAAATTAGGTATATATTAGACCCTAATATAGTGTGATATTATATAGTTATCGAACCCAAGTCTGTCTATATTTACAATAATAAATGGTGCGTTGGAATATAATAATTAATAAATAATACATCTTGGATATTTTATAACTTACATAATATACATAATATATGGGTGTACGGGGCGATACTTTTATCGCAGGAAACTCGACGTTATTCCTCATAAAACTCTACCTAACCAACAAGAAGTCGTAGAGATGTAGATTTAAGTGTATGTGATCTCGCTCTGACTGCAATGCACATGATAATACAACATAATACATTTTTATACTACAAAAATGTACACACAATGAAATAATACGTGTGTACTCGCGATGGTTTTTCACAGGTACATAGCGGTACGCAAACCAGTCCGGTACTTTACGGTACAGACGCGCACAAGGTGTCAGTGCTGGATGGCGTTCACGTGGATATCGTCGGCAATGCTGTGTAGCCCACCGCTTCTCGAGTTCGGTGATCCGGTATTCGACCAGGACACGGCAGTGTGCATGCTCGACTGGCAGGGCATGGCGGCGTACTCGGTGACGCTGTCCATACTGGTGCTGGGGCCCAGTCTGATCACAATTCTGTACACGTACGTGTATATTTACGGTGCGATCAGGCGGCTGCGGCGCGGTTTTCTAGCACATGACAAGGTACGATATAATATTATCATATCGACGTTATAGACATAATGTATATGTATTATGACGACCTATACATATATGCATATAATATTACAGACGCGTACCTACTGCAGCTACGAGTCCTTTCTCGCAGGAATGCAGGATGGTATAAATGGAGGGGTTGAGCTAATAATAACTATATGGGCAGCCGTTTAGGAGGGTATGTGGATATATTTTAGACTGGTTATATATTCTCTATATTGAGTGACCCAGAAGCCAATACTTGATTATGGGGTCCCGCCGATAAAAAATTACAGCCCTAACTGTTATTACCAATAATAGTTGAACGTTATAACTACACTGTGCATTTTATATGCAGTAAAAATCCCTATTTTATATTTATATCATATATGTATGCAAATATGTAGAATAATATCAAAATATGCACCAAAATTGAAATGAAAAAAAATCTTTTGATAGTTTGTTTGTGATTTAAATATGCTATGTACGTTAGCTAACTGTATGTACATTAGATAATGTATCTGCAGTTAACAATTATATCAATGAAATAAAAAAAAAATTTTTTTAGTAAATAATAAATATTAATATTCGATAAAATATTTGAGTATATGACCATTGATACTTCAGTTTTCCCAGGCTATAGGCCATAGCATAGCAATATTTAATATAAGGGCATCAAGTAACTCCAAGTGATCCATTGTGAAGCCATGGAGTTTGTCTACTTGAATACAGAAAACGAATGATCAATAATGAGCAGGACAGTATTTAAACTTAGAGGACATTTAACTATAGTTATTGAGCGTATAAACGATTAAACGAATAAATGATATATTGTATAAAATATAAATATTATCAAAAGCTCGTTAGTAAAGATTCATTTATATATATTATATATATATATTATATATGTATATATTTATATATATATTGATGGCTAGATAGTCCTCGCCGGTTGGACAGTGTTGAACTATCGAATTCGTTTCGTGTATATGAGAAAGGAGATTGTATGGCTAAAATAAACAATATTACTGTTATTGCATAATATAATACTAAAATTAAAATATATATGCATTATTTATATATTACTAGCTGCCCGACCTTCCTTCGAAGAAATTATTTTTTTATAATTTAATTTAAAAACATATGACTATTTTTTTACTAAACAAATAATATAATATAATTACATATTGTAGTTAATTTCTTAAATAAATTTATTTATTTCTTTGAAATAAATCAGATGGTTTAATTGCAACAAACTGAATAAATTACAAAAAACCGTTTATTAATAAATCTTTAAAGGGATTACATTTCAGATTCAGTAGGTATAGACATTTAAAATAATTTTGTATAATATTATAATGGAACAAAAACAATATGAAAGTTATAAATGGTTTTCGTACTAAAAAAAATATCATATTCGGTACGTGGCTCATGTTGGCTATTTTAATCTGAGGTTGGCTCTATATGTGTGTGTTTTTTAAAATAATTTTAATAAATAGGTTACAAGGTTGAGTCTAGGTCCACTTGGCATTTGTAAGTTTTGTAATCAATGGCTTCGGTCGTGTCTCAATAATATATGCAAATATAATATACGAATCTAGGTTATAAATTATAGTTTATACCCTATTTATTATAATACGATCTATATTCCACAATAGTTGAATAAGCAAAAAATAGGCATAAAATATTAATTTAGATTAGATCGTTGCCGTCAAGTTTTTCTATGACTGTTGTTTCTATTGCTTTTCACGATATCTATATAGCACTAGTCTAAGAAGGTACTAACTACTAACGTACGTAATAGTGTTTATATCATTTAGTTGTCGGGTTGAAAACATAAATTATTGCACACAACTTTTATTTATGTAAGGTTAAAAGTTAAAAGTTAAAATAAAATAGTTACTTTTTCTTTGATTACATACCTATACAATAATATACTTAGTATTTTGTATATCTATTTTCATGAACAATTTATTGCGCGCATTTATAATGCGATAATTTAGATGTACATTTAATTTAATTTAACTAACAATTTTTTAAGAAGGTATAGAAATTAGAAAGTATAAACTAAATAACACTAAGGATTAATTTAATAAATTTAAAATGTAATACAAAACAAATAATTTACATTATTAGATCGCAGGTTGAAAACTCTTTGATTTTAGATTCGAAATTTATATGTAGAGCGTTGGTTGGATATTTGCATACTCTAAGAGCCTTACTTCACCTTGACAACACTAAGTTTTTAAATACCTAATTTTCAAACTTGATACTTTTATTTTTTGAAAAATATTTCTTTACATTACTCTTGGTTCTCATCTGAAGCTTAACTTTTTAAAGTTCCCGTGGATTATTAGACTTTAAGCTGATAAAGTGGAACCTTTGAAAATCTTAATGGTGGCGTAATATTTCTTGAAAACTTTAATCACATATTTTTTTTTTAAATCGTTGGGTTAAAATTTTTTTTTTTTAGCATTATAGGTAAAATATTAAATTTATTAAAGAATCTAATATAATTCTTAACAAAACAAAACCATTGTTAATTTAATATTAGCGCTAAATGTACTTATAATTATTTATTTGAACAGGAAATTACTTTTTTACATTGAAATTAAAATATTCATAAATAAGCTAGTTAATTATATACTAATACTATCGTAGTAAGACATACAATTTCAATAACTTAGTGAGTTGTATGTATATTATAATAATTTATTCGGGTTCTAATCAAATTAATCAAGTTAAACTGTTAAAATTACGGTAGATTTCTTATTCAATTTTGACTATAATTAAAAAATTAAAGGGACCTGCTCCGTTTGTCGTTAATTAGATTTTTTTGGAATAGTCAACCGAATATTCCCCTGGGGCTTTTGACATTATACATACGTGAATAATGTATTGTATTACACTAGCCGAAATGTTATAAGTTTATAACTATTAAAACAAGATAGGTACAACTGCAATACACATAATAATTAAATATTGTAATTGTATTCATTATATTCGATGACAATGTTATAAGACACGAGATTCCTAGTCTAATATAGTGTTTATAAATATTAAATAGCATAAGCGGCCATTTATTTTATATTTATTTAAATGAATTATTTTTATTTTTATTTAAACTATAATGACGTATTGTAAAAATAAAATAAATAGTATAATCGAGTTCATAGCTAACTAATAGTAGGTGTAGGTATAGATTTTATAATATAATTTACCTATTATTAATAGGTATTCGATAATATTGTATATTATAATGCTAATCGGCTATATTAAACAATATTATAACGAGACTTATTTAAACGTCACACATTTACCAGATGGTCCTTTAAATAATGACAAATGGTTTATATCAGTGTAGCTATAGCATTAAGTTATATTATTATTATAATGGTCGTGAATTATTATATTATCATTGTACACAGGAATACGTAACAGCGTTGTCTGAAAACTTGTCCAATCCTACACACGTCACGTCATTCGTGTTAATCGTAACGTTTTGGATTTGTTGGACACCATTGATGTCCATCAAAGCATACCAGCAACTAGGTGGTGTACCGGCGGTCCCCGGCCATGTCCGTTTCGCTGCCCTGTGGCTGGGCATATCCAACTCGGTATGGAAGGCGTTTGTGCTCATATTTCTTAGCCCGCAGTTCCGCGTCATGCTCAGATTGTTGTGTTTGACGGTATTTTGCAAACGGAAAAGTCGCGCAGAACTTGAGCTACTACAACTCGACATGGAAGATCACTTCCTCTAAGTTAAGTATTATGTTGATGTTTTTTTTTTTAATAATCATTATTGTTGAACTTTGTTTTTGTTATTAATCGAATGTTCTTCCCGAGAACAATCATTCGTCCATTTGTTTACGTTTTATTCAGATAAAAAAATTGTTTCAAACGAAATCTAATTTATTAAAATTGTCGTTGGTTGTATGCCCCGAACTCATGGAGATATCCATGGATTAGGAGAATTTTTAATAATTTTAGTGTGCCGATAGAGCCAGTAATCATACATGTCATACTAAATGGTGTTTTTCGGAACATTGTAGAAAAAATTATTTTTTATAGACGGTTTTTAAATTATTAACAATTGTTTTGGAACAACTTGTAAATTATTAGATCAGTAAATCACGTATAAATATATATTTTACGGGCAAATTAAATTTGTATGTATAATATACATCAACAGAAAGAGTTGGGCAGCAATTTAAAAAAAAATAACGATTCCTTCTTAAAACTTTTAACAATATACAAATCATACTAAATTACAGGGCTTCCAGTCAATAATCTAATACATGTATAAGTTATCAAATTTAATCAGTTAAATGGAGATTAATCATTTTCGATATTGAATAATTTGTTATTATCAAAAATAATACTATAAATACATTGTCATAGGTACATTTGTTTTTTAGCCCAACTCTGAAATCATGGTATGACATTTTATCGTGGTTTTAATTACCACTCCATAAAAATATGCCTACAATTTTTAAATCGCACTGAATTCGTTTTGTTGAGGTTTAAAATGTATGAATATATAGGTGTAGTCTAAATAATATGTAAACAAACGAAATGCGTATTTTAACAATAATCACTTTTGGAATTATATTTTAATACGAGTTGTTTGTTCCTATTGTAGTGTTATTATTATTATTATTATTATTATTATTATTATTATTATCATTATATTATTATTATTTTTACTATAATGACTTGAGCCTGCCACATTTTTAATAAATCGTTCAATTTAATATATTAATTGCACCGAATGAAAAATAAGCAATCGATATAGTTAGTATCATTATCTAAGTTTTAGTAATACTAAGTATCGATATTCGATTGGGAAAATTAAATTTTTGAAAAACACCAATTAATAATTATTCTGTTTGTGTACCTTAAATATATGATATATATTTCTATGTACTTATATGATAGCAAAATGTCAACACATTTTTATTATAACAAAAAGGTTCAGCAATCAGCAAAATAATAATTTGTTTAGATACCTACTCATTTAAAAATTAGTTTAAATTTTAAAGTTTGAAAAGTTTTGCTTAACTTGTTTTAAAATACACTTTGTCCCATGAATAAATTATGATAAATAATAATTTTATGGACAATTTCAAATCTTAATCCATATAAGTTCAACGTACTATTGTTTTTTTAATCAATAATAATACAAATGTTCTTGTACTAAATTTAAACAATTTCAAAAAACTCGTTATGAGAAAAAAACTAAAATATTAACAATTTGTTATAAAATTTGTATTCTATCTGTTCTATTTGATTGGTGTTTTCAACTATCAAAAATTGTATTTGTGTTTTACACTAACCAGAGCATAAACCAAATAGTATTGATATAACAATAATAAAATCACAGTATACGACAGGGTTAGTTTACTTTATCAATATTTTGGTCTGTCATCTATTTTTCATCATAATATCATGTTATTTATTACTAACTATACCTAGTAATCAATGAAATATTTTAATAATGTGTAGGAAAAATTCAAGCTTCATTATAATAAAAATAATATGTACTTTGGATAATCAACGAGGCTCAATAAATATGTTTGATTGTAGTTAATTTTAGTAAAAAAATATTAGTATTATAAAAGTTACCAGAGAACCCCTTTAGGTTTTAGGCGCGCAGTTATTGTGATAATAGCGTTATGGTAAAATTAATATTGTTGACTTTTTTTATTTATTCGCTCTAATCACCACTTCAGTCATATAGGCGCTTACATAAAATGAGATTCGGTCGTCATGTTTTTAATTATAAACATTAGTTATAATATGTGTTATATGTTCGATATACACTTCACGTGGCCGGATCGACCGGCATCAAATATTTTGCGACAGCCCTTTTTTATCTGATGTACGATATAAAATGCACTTAAATAGAGAAATTATTGTATTTATATTATTGTATAAATATTAAGAGGAAAACGTGTAGCTTTTACATCATATAGAAATGTTTTATTGTGATTAAATCGACCTGCTCGCACATAATATGTTGAATTTGAAGGAGTTAGTATCGAAAAACAATATTTTAAGCCTGTTATTAGATTTTTTTTTAAATGTGCTTACATTTCAATCATTAATGATGCATTGCTAAGTCAATATATTCTTTGTTTATATTGTTATTATTATTATTAATATTATGAAATATATATTATGTATATATTATAATTTAATGACATAAAAAAAAAAAAATAATGTTTTCGATAATTTTTAGATCGAAACTGTTAAAATACGATTTTCATTAAAAAACGGCGTTACTTTGATACTGGCTCTTTCAACTATACTATTCGTTGTTGGTTATTCATTTTATTTTTGAATCGATCATTGGTCAGTTGTCAAGATTGTTATTATCACTGCTGTACTAATATACCGATATGCAATCAATTTGTACGATTAAAACCACATAAATTGTTATTTATTTATATAAAAGTTATCCTTATAAACAATTAATTAAAAGTACTCGTAGATTAAAAATACATTTTTATCACTCCTGTATTTTTAAGCACCAATTTTGGTGAATACCAAAAGTTAAGCAAAGAAACTTTCTTATAGTGAAAGTTGACTGATAAACATTAGGAATACTACTAACTTTTTTTAAATCTATTTTAAACAAATACTTCATTAACATGAATGTTGGACAATTTTTCAAAATACTACTGTTTTTTTGACAATATTTTCTTCTAACTCCTAAATGACATCATGTAGTAAAATGAGTAATATTTGGTTATAGTTTGCCAATTATTTAATTTGAACTAAACCAAATTACTGACATGCTTTTGTTTATTATTATTTATTTTTTATTATACATATATTATAATTGATCATATTGTTATTATTATAAGTGTATGTTTAAGACTGAATCATTTAGTAGATTTTTGATTAGATTCGTTTGTTTACATTGTTATTATACAGCTAATTATTATTATTATTTTATATTATTAACATTTGATTATTTTTAATTGGCTTGAAATATTTTAAAGAAAATGTTGATATATGAGTTCTTTGGAAATGAAAATGTCCACGAGTTTAAAAGATCGAGTTATTTGTGACCTAAAACGCTTTGTTGTATATTAATTATTATAATTATTGTCTTTTAGGGTGTGTCGATTGTTAATCAGTTTTTACAGAACTATGTGTGCATATATTATGTCGGGATGATAATACCTATTACACATTTTTCTTTTTATTTATTTTATAAATAGTTATACTCACTATACACATCAAAAAAGTACACGAGCAGTTATTGTTTATTGTCATTATAAATAATATATTGTAATGTGCTTTAAGAAAAAATAGTAATG
>NC_042494.1:89934249-89940816 GCF_005508785.2 Acyrthosiphon pisum | reverse complement strand
CATAATTAGTATGATAATAATATTAATGTGCCATAATTTTATATGTTATTCAGTTGTTGGTAGTGATTTTGAGATAAAATTATAGTACAAACAAGGTTTTTTCAACTATATTATATAGAAATCCAGTGTTTTTAATCATGTGTTATTTTAATACAATATTTATTACCTTTTAATGATAATTTTTTTTCTTTGACGAATTAATTCTAACATAATATATTGTTAACATTAATTGAACAATAATTCATAATTTTTTTTTTTAATGATTATTAAGTATCGACACAATCGTATAGATATGAAATATCTTAAATTTGATTTATTTTAGTATTATTTTTAAAACTATGGACATCCATCTACGGACAATATATTTTAACGCCGGAGGGAATGAGTTCAAAAGTTCAACGAAAGTTTTAAAATAACGGTATACTATTGCATTTGTTACTGCAGTCTGATTACATTTTATATTTTTATCAGGAAACCAAAATTGAAATCTTACGATAAGTACGTAATTTTAAATATCAATATTTATAATGATATAATATAAATCATTATTTTGTACACAGCTGTAAGCTATGACATAACCTTAACTCTTTCGATACTCTAGTTTTATTAAAATACATAAGGTCCGAATACCAAATAATTAAATAATTATATTATCCAGTAAACGTACACCTTTGACCTTAATAATGAACAAAATAACCCATTTGGATTAATTCGTAAAGATGTTAAAATGTTTCAAAGATTTTCCTTCAATTTGTCTTTATTAGTTGATGTTCTATTATAGTATATAATACATATTCGTATGGCGACAGTACCACCACAGTACCATTCATAAAAATTATAAATAACAGTACTAAAATTATAATTATGATTAATAACAATACAATACATAGTATATAGCAAAACATAGTCGTAAATCATAGGGGTGTTAAAGGGGGCTTAGCCCCCCCCCCCAAATATCCAATTAGCTCCCCCATAATATATAATTTTTTAATTGTGTGTGATCGAAGCCTCTTCTCACATTGATGTTAAAAATGTTTGCTCCTTAGAAATTGTACTAGATTTGCGCCTATGTTTGCGCTTAAATTTAAATGTCAGTATCCAAAGTCATTATCCACTCAATGGCTTCCTCTATAACATCACTGATGTCTGATACCTGCTTCCCATCAGGATCCTGTTAATTTCTGTACCTAATAAAAAAAAACAAATTTAACACTTTTAAAATTAGCCTATCTTGTTCCCAGAGGTCAATCTAAACACAAACATTAGTTCATATATTATATACTAGCTGATCCCGTGCACTTCGTTTCCCGTTAAATGTACCAAACTCTATATGACTCAAAAATTGTTCAATTCGTTATTTAATATTCGGTGTATGGTGTCCAAAATTTATCTTAACTTTTCTGTTGCCTGAGATAAAAATTCTGATTTGCAACAGTATACATTATCAGGTAGGCAATTTACCTGCGGTAGATCGCGAACCCCGTGCTGTATGTACGTTAGTATATGATTTAACTCTAAAGTATCAAAGTTATACCAAGTTTGTCGTATTCTACCTATGGTGGATTGATATAATCAATTAATAGAGAATCCTAACCTAACCTAACCATACTAAAATCAGATGAATAAACGCAAACGCATACAAAAAAATTAGTCAAACCATTTAGGAGGAGTTCAATCACAACACACGTACAGTAGAATGCGCTTAGCAGCACATTCTGCGATTCATTTTTATATTATATGAAATCAACAAACATTAACCAATAGCAACCAATAGCAACCAATATAATATAATGCACTGTTACGCCACTGTTGTATTTTTGACATACAGATTTGAGATTTCCTACCTTTCTGGGGGATTTTCCTAAAATTTTATTTTGTAAAACCTTCTCCTGGCAGTTACGAACATCTTAAAAAAAATTTGAGCCAAATTGGCCCAGCCGTTCTCAATTGATGAATTAAGATACATTTTTGACACCATTTTTATATATTATATAGATGACGAAAAAAATAAAATTGTGAATAATAGATCACTTGTAAGAGTATTTGGTATAGCCTTGTGAAAAAAAAATGGAAAAATGTTAAATAGTGTCGTCACAAAATGGGAACATATGTATAAGAAAATTAGCTTTGTTTTTTAATTTTTCAAGAACTTAATACTTATTTTTTATTAACAAAAGTTGTACTAAAACCTCCAGCAGACTTTCAGGTATAACAGTAAAAATTTCAGCCAAATCTGTTCAGTATTTTTCTCGGTTATCGCGGTCGTAGAAAACCTCTTACAATTTTATATAGTATAGTGATATAGATATGAGCTTTTAATTTTTAAATCATTTGACTCTTATATAATATCGTAACTATAGTAATTGAAATATAAATGATAAACCATCAAAAGTAAATATTTATGTATTCACCAGTTATAATACTTAAATTACCGATAAAATTTTTTTTTACTTTTACTTATTAGTATAATATAATACATCGGAGATGTTACGAATTCAATTCGAAGTCTTGAATTCAAACATCAAAAAATACGTGTTTGTGAATTTAGCCATATGTATTGTGAGTATTATACATTTATAAATTCTATATTTCTATATTTCTATATACTTACTACTTTACTAATTACTAGTATTATTTATTTATTATTATTTAAGATACCCAGAGCAGTTAGCCATTGGTGTTTCAATTTTGTATATTATAATTTATAATATACCCATATTAACGCCGCCAAGGAGTTACTTATGTAATATTTCTTTTTCGTCACCGGTTTAAATACAATATAACGTAGGCACGCAGCGTCTAAATTTAAAAAAAATTAGGTCTGTAAGTCAATACATGCAAAATTATTCACTGTGAATCATAATCGAGTGGACTCTTTCATATACATTCATATACAATAATATTATTATGTTTTTAATTTTTTTAACACTTTAATATATTTTAATAAACGTATATCGTCTATCCATGTAGAAACGACTTTAGGCCTCTGCGTCAAATTGAACTTTGCTGAGGCAAATATAATATATTATAATGTACTAAATTAGCTGAATATAACAAGTATAGTTTCGTTGATGGAAAAAAATAATAATTGTAATATTTTCTACAAAATATGCCTGGCTAAAAACTTGAGCATAAACACGTCCGGCCTGTTCTTTTATACGTACCTATAACTTATAAGGATTAAATCATAATATTATATATACCATATTGATAAACGAACTGTCGCGATAATCTTATACCAGGTGTTGACGTATTTCAAGTTGACGAATTCAGTAAACTACATAGCAATCGTTATTGTCTTCGGAGCTCTGTTGAAGGTAAGATCTCCAATATAATAAATTATGTACCTATACAGTGTGTTCACCAATTTAGGGAATAAATCGATTTTTTTTTTTACAAGCTGGTTTTATTAATACACATTTATAGATACATTTCAAAATTTTTATCACTTTGGTCTGCCATGTGCAGTAAAAACTTATTTTTTTTTATAGTAACACCTATTTTGACGAGTATTTTGATGAATCAACTATGGTTCTAAATTGAAAATTGACTGAATAAGAGCCATGTCAATTTAAATAAATAATACATTTTTTTATTATTTTAAAAAATGAATAAAATCATTTATAATCAATTCTTTTTTGTTACTTTTTGAATATTTGCACGTATTTTTTTTTAAAGTGTTATAAACAAGACTAACATAATATGGGTACAAAATTATTTATTAAAAATCGATTAGGTACAAGTGTCAACAGTTATTTTATAAATACACAATTAATAAAATAAATTGTTCAAAGTTTGCTCCGTGATTGGTGACGCACTGACGCATAATTGAAAACGTTGCAGACATCCTCTGTTATTGGTTGCTGACATTATTTGATTTTCGGTAAGGTTACTACACGCAACCAAGATTTTATTTTTTAAATCAACTAGATTTACTGGTGAATCTGCGTAGAATATTGTTTTGAAATATCCCCATAAAAAAAAATCAAGTGGAGTAATATCTAGAGATCTTGCTGGCCATTCAAATAATGAGGCCATAAGTGCCAAACCACTTTCCTTTATATACCCGATTTAAATGATCTTGAACAATATAAGCACTACGAGCAGGAGCTCCGTCGTACTGAAAATAGAGGGTTTGACGTGTAGCTAATGCGTCGACAATCACGAAGCAAATTTTGAACAATTTATTTAATTAATTGTGTAGTTAAAAAATAACTGTTGTGATTTTGAACCCATATTATGTTAGTCTTGTTTATAACACTTATAAAGAAAAATATGTACAAATATTCAAAAAGTAACCAAAAAGAATTAATTATAAATGATTTTATACATTTTTAAAAATAATAAAAAAATGTATTATTTATTCATATTGACATGGCTCTTATTCACTCAATTTTCAATTTAGAACCATAGTTGATTCATCAAAATTACTTTTAAAAAAATAAGTCTATCCGAATATGGTGTTCAAAATTGGTGGTGCTATTAAAAAAAATAAGTTTTTACTGCGCATGCGCAGACCAAAATGATAACAATTTTGAAATGCATCTATAAATGTGTATTTATATACCACCAGCTTGTAAAAAAAATTCAATTTGTTCCAAAATAATCCAGCAGAGAAATTCAGTGTTCCCTAAATTGGTGAGCACACTGCATAAAGTGGGAAGTCAAATCTGGTTATTGAAACAGATATTTATTATTTACTATGGCAAAGAGTTATATTTTCATATAATATCGTTTAAAAGTATTTTTTTTAATTATTTACCAATAGATTGTTACATAATAATATAATATATATATTTTTAGGGAAATATCAATCGTGCAATGCCTTATGTACTGATCCTAACGGCAATTGGATGCGTGTTTGACATTTGTTCTGTTCTTTTCCGCACTACTGAGTACATAACTATATTTATTATCATTATTAATTTTTTTTTAGTTCAATATTGCAGTCAATTTGTTTACTGTTATTATAATTCCAATTAATTGGTATAAGATTATTTTAAAATAAACATCTTATGTTGAAGTGACGATGGTTCGAGTTGGGCTCATGTCAAATTCTTCCATTTTATTATGCGAATTTTCAGTAAGTGTATATGTTATAACTATAATATATATATTATAAATAAATATTTTTTTTAGTAAAATAAATTAGCTTAATAATATTATTAAATACCATAGCCCATAGGCTGTACTTAAGTACAATATAGCATTTAGCAAATGGTAATATTTTAAAAATGCATCTATACTATACAGTTAAAGAAATTAAAAAAATATAGATAATTGTAGAAAAAAAATTTTGGAATGTGGGTACCTTTTTTTATCAGTTTACTAGAAGTATAATAGCTCTCCACCACCATATAGATCTTCATTTACACTACTGACCTGCTTATATATTTGTTATGTATATTTTTTACAGTCATCCTGTACGTGCTCCTCTACATATTGATGCTATATTGTTATTGGCTGCATTCTTTTGCTGTGGTTAAAAAAAAACAAATACGACTTCAATTGGGCTTATATGACGAGAGTAAAATGTAGAATCGCGCTGATCAGAAGAAAATTATATCTACTATAGATTAAATTGAATTTTATTTGTTTATTCGTGTAGCCTGTAATAATGATTAACAGTTACATACCTTCAACAATAATATATAATAAATAATTATTAGTAATAATAAAAATCAATAAAGGTGGACAAGTGAGTACCGCTGTGTTGTACAATAGCCAATAAGACATAGGTGTAGTGTGTTCACTGTCCATTGGAATGTGAAATGAAATCACAACATAATAACTTAAATCTTTATTCTTCGTTAAAATATCTAATTTAGTTCAAATAATTGCACTAAATAATGGTATTATAGCTCAAATGTGCTCGAATTTTTCCGCTCTCTAAAATTACTGGTACAAAAACGGTGATTATATATTTTTTAGTTTTTATAATTCCAGTATGAACTACTTATGAGAAACCTTGTACTGAAATTGTCAATCCTTAAACCGGGTCAAAGCTACGTCGTGTGTCGTGTGGATCAAATCGCATTCTGATTGAACGTTACGTAATACGATTTAAGCATCATGTAATAACCAAGTTGCAACCCAGCACACCAAGAATTGATTACAGCTCAATTTTTAAATCAATATGGTTACCAGTTGTATTGTTGTAACCATAGCTACCATACCAATGCACGAGACAAATACACAATACTAAACAGTGCCGTAGTCAGAAAATTTTTTTTTTTTTGGGGGGGGGGGGGGGCACTTAATTTTTTTTCTCTAACCTTTGAAATGCTAGAATATCTAATTATGACCCCTTTGTTCATAAAGTGTATCTACTATTCGTTTTATGACTATATTATATTTATGTTAACAAGTGGTACCTACATTGGCTACATTTAAATATAACAATGTATTAATATTATTGTAGACCATAGGTTAATGTGTTCATCAATATTATTATTTATTATCATTATATCAAAATGTGTTGTAAACAAAACATTCTATTTTTGGTTCGAATATTATTAAAATGTACTAATAAAAATATAAGACTATATCAGGACTGTTGAAAGCTGG
>NC_042494.1:89932765-89934170 GCF_005508785.2 Acyrthosiphon pisum | reverse complement strand
CTTTTTGGGAGTTTTGTGGCACATGTAAGTGAACATTTTTTTATCACAAAATATAGTGCCGTGACTGCGCGTATGTACTTTACTGGGGTTCAAAAATCTTAGCCGTCGTTTATCTTAAATTACATAAAGCGTTCGGGGAATATACTAGTTATAGTACCTACTAACGATGGATGTACAATGTTTCCTAAATCTGACCCCTTCAAAATGGTTCACTTTGACAGCCTTAAATTTTAATTTTTATCAAACATATCTATATATATAAAAATGAATGTATGTCAGTGTGTCTGTGTGTCCATGTTACCATGGTTACCAAGGTTGCCATGGTTACTAAGGTTACCAAGATTTCATGGCTATTAAGGTTACCATGTTACCATGGTTACCAAGGTTGCCATGGTTACTAAGGTTACCAAGATTTCATGGCTATTAAGGTTACCATGATCCATGGTTACTATGGTTACCAAGGTTACCATGAGTGTTGTTTATAATTATAGGTCTTTAATGGGCAACGAATTGCACAGGATCAGATATAGTACGGGTGTGTCCATCTACCCATGGCAATCAATTATATAATATTTTGAAACTTATGGACCTTTTTGTTTTTAAATAGTTACCGTGGGTTTCAAAGCTATAAAAATAATAATTATTGGTTGCCAATGGTTTAAAATGTTTGTTATTTATTATAGTGCCCAACGATTCATATTTATAACCGAATTCAATTGCAACTATTATAAGAATTTCTACTATTATTAGTTAATTTATTATGCCCAACAACAAACGATCGATAAATAGTCCCGCAGTTCTAGCACGCAAGAAGCGGGAAACACGAGCCAGGTTGAGGACCAACCGAGAACGTCAGTCCCTTGCCCGCTTATCCGGGACAGACGAGCAAAGAGAAACCAGAGTGAGGACAAACCGTGAATGTCAGTCACGGGTCCGCTCATCTGAGACAGCCGAGCACCGAGAAGCAAGATTGGGGACCATGCGAGTAATGGGTGCTCGATCCAGACGAACCACCGAATTGAACCTTTGTGCACTACACTATGATGCCGATATTAATTACAGCACACACCCAAGCGTGGCCATCGGAATAATGGATCCCTTTCGGAATAATAATCCCTTTTTGATTATGTTAATTAACGTTTAGAGATTAATACATATGGAGTAGGTATTTTTAATGGGCGACGAGGTGCACGGGATCAGCTAGTAATATAATATAAAACAAGCTAAAAAAAATTTCGGGGGGGGGGGGCACGTGCCACCAGTGCCAACCCCCTGGCTACGGCACTGATACTAAACGTAGCTGTAAATGCGCCTATAAAAATTGAATATTTTATTAATTTTTAATTTTTGAGCTACAAAATTATTTACAAATTTTGTCAATTTTAAATATACTGTTTTTCATTAC
>NC_042494.1:89931645-89932665 GCF_005508785.2 Acyrthosiphon pisum | reverse complement strand
TTGTGAACATTTTTAAAGTTCCATGTGAAAACAATTGTTCAATAGATGATTTGAAGAAGGACATTCCCTCCTGAATGTAATGAATCTAATATTTGTGATTATGATGGAGTTATAACTGAATTAAATATTTTATACCATCACTGTATCAATAAAAATATTTTAAAATTAACTGAATTATTTAAAGTGTCCAAAGAATTAAAACATATTTTGCCTATTGGCAATAAACTATGCAGATTGATTTTTACAGCATCGGTTAGTACTGCATCAAACGAGCACACGTTCAGTAAATTGAAGATTGTGAAGAATTGTTTACGTTCTATTACGGGAGTAGATCGCTTATTAAATTGTAACAAATATTTAACTGATGAAAATTATATTAATCTCATGGTGTAACATTGGGCTCTTCTTAAAGAAAGACGACTTAATATATAATAAAAATACTGTAATTTTGCTTTAAAAAAAATATTCTTTTTAATAAACATTGTCTAAATATTTAGCAACTTGCATTAAGGGGCCTCGCTACTGCCGTCAATTTTAGCTGTAAAGACCTAAAGTATTGACAACATTTAAGTTAGTTATCGTTGTCTGATTTTGATTCTGAAAAAAATTTTAACTCACCAGAAAATTGTCTATAGATCCTACGAAGCACTTTGTAGAATCTAAATTTTATATTATTGTGGACTGTAATTGAAAACTTGAAAATATCTACTATTCGAATCATAATTAAAATTAAAATTAATATTAAAAAAACGGAAAATGTTTCGTACGATCTACAGACATTTTTTCTGCTGAATTCAAATATTTTTTCACAATCAAAATCAGACAACGTCAACTAACTCTAATTTTGTCAAAACAAATGTATGTTTTTGTAAAATTCTTGTAGTGAAATTGATATGGTCATCGAGTTATTGACATGTGCATACGCGTACGAGAGAGGATACCCTTATTTAATTTCAATCACACTAATAATCATTTACAACTAATACATAGATCCCGAGTGGCTATGACAAGATTAGCCTA
>NC_042494.1:89926588-89931545 GCF_005508785.2 Acyrthosiphon pisum | reverse complement strand
CCAGAAAATATACAACGATGTAAAAATTTGATTAAACTTTCTGGTAGATATTTTTTTTGATAAAAGTGGACATAGGTACTAATGAGGAATCTTGTATTAAATTTTCTAATTTTTGATTCAAAAAAAAAAATTTTATGAATTTCTAACTCAAAATAATTTGCACATTTTCGTGATTTTTATGTATTTTGTCAACATTTAAACTTTAAATGCTTATAAGAAAAATCGTGACTTCATTTTTAAAATTTTTCAACTACCAGTTTTTCTACTACAGCTCAAAACGGATCAAAATATTTTGTACATTTTATCAAGTATGGGAATTGATAAGATTTTAATATGATATGATGTAAATTTTTAGTTTATCTAGAAGTATTCGTGTTTGAATTACAAGAAAATAAGAAAATCGCTACATGCCTACTCAGGCCTACATGAGAAATCCAGAAAATATACAACGATGTAAAAATTTGATTAAACTTTCTGGTAGATATTTTTTTTGATAAAAGTGGACATAGGTACTAATGAGGAATCTTGTATTAAATTTTCTAATTTTTGATTCAAAAAAAAAAATTTTATGAATTTCTAACTCAAAATAATTTGCACATTTTCGTGATTTTTATGTATTTTGTCAACATTTAAACTTTAAATGCTTATAAGAAAAATCGTGACTTCATTTTGAAAATTTTTCAACTACCATTGTAACAATATATAATACATTTTCAAACTTTAATATGTTATTGACATTCATAGAAAAAAATACTTATAAAATTTGGAAACTAAAAATGTTCAAAACAAATCAAAATATTTTGAAAATTTTATCGTGTATAGAAAATGCTAATATAAGCATTCAGTGAAAATGTCATGTATCTGGTTATTTGTTTTTGAGTTAGGTACTGTTTAGACGACGACGTCGTCACACACTGTAATCACGGTTTGATAGGGCTTCCGAGTTCCGATAGTCGCCGTAACACATACTCTCTCTCGCAACTTTTCTGTACCGCGTATTGTGTGCCGCGAACAACGGACGCGACCAAGTCCGCGATCAAAATACTACCGCGATCGAATACCGAATGTACCGAATACCGACCTAATAGTAGATCCATTTTTTGACCGTGGCACCGAGTACCAGAATTTTGTGTAGTGCGTTACCGACACCGTCACCCCGTGGAACACTTCACCGTCTTGTTCAACAACCCCGTTCAGCGTCCAAAACTAGCAGTCGCCATCACGGTTTATATACAATTATTTATACATATTTTATATTTTCCTATGTTTGTTTTATCTTATTATTTTAGTATTAATTTTGTGTTAGATATTTATTATAATTTCCACTTGCTGGCCAGCACTATTTTTGTGCCCCCATACCATTTACGTAACTGATTTGTTAATAGTAGTCCGTCGATTCATATCACGGCAAACTTAAGTACTGGTTGTTATTTTATTTCGTTAAAACCTATAGAGAACATTTATACAGTCCACTTATACCAAACAACCAAACATTTGGTCCGTTCGGCCTAGGATTTTATTATATTCTAAGTGATTACCACTTACCGTTAAAATTCGAAAAAAAAAACATTAATAATTAGTATAATACTATAATATAAAATTATACGGATTATTTGATAAATAATATAGGCATTTGTGTTATTAAATTATTACGTAACACGATAACCAATTACCAAAAAAAAAAAAAAGAAAGGGTTTTCGGTTTAATCTATCACTGTAGATCTAAACCATATAAACCAAACTAATTCGCTACCATGGGTATTTATGAAGAGGCGAAGATTCGTCTTAATGACATTCAAAACCGAATAAATAGGATACGTGCAGCCGGAGTTGCATTAGAAAATGAACCGACCAATAAGACTTCATTAACAAAGTTCCGAATGATGTATGCTACCGTCCAACGTTTGCAAGAGGAGTTCGAAGTTCAAATGTCAATTATTATCAAGCAACTCGGAAAACCTGAAAAAGAGCAAAAACCGGAAGACAAAGTATGCTCACCCGATGAGCTTCGTGAAAAATTCGAAGAGGTATATTTTAGTATCATGATCGTGGCCGACGAACACATACCTGCAAAGCAACTTTTAGGGCAAAATGCAGATGAAACATTTATTGAATTGAATGGCTCAAGGAAGAATACACCTAGCTTTATACCTTTGGAAAAATTGTCCATCCCACGTTTCACGGGCGACCCTAAGCAATATATGGGTTTTCGTAATACGTTTGATACGGTCGTAAATGATAATTTATTTCTTCAACCGGTTGTTAAGTTCACTTATTTAAAATCGTATTTAGAAGGTGAACCGCTGAATCTGATTAACAACTGAATGCTCAGTAACGACAATTACTTTTTAGCATTGAAAATACTGAATAATCGCTATTCAAATCGTCGTGTAATTGCAGAGAGTCATTTCAAGCAACTCTGGGAGATGAAAAAGGCAGTATTCAATGATGAAAAGTCTATTAGACAAATGTTAAACCATATATCAGAGTCAACCGGTGCATTAAAAAATTTAAATTATGCCACGGATCTATGGGATCCGATATTACTACATCTGTTTCAACAAAAGTTGGATGGACAACTACGAGCACAGTGGGAACTGCTTGTAGACACCAATGAGGATCCAAGCGTTACCGAATTTTTAACTTTCTTAACTAAGTTCTGTAATGCAGCATCAGCAGGAAGTCAATCTGAAGGAGGGCGGGAAAAGTCAAAAACCACATCCCAAACCAAGACTACTGCGTTGCATACAGTTCAATCAAATCAAAAACCGACTACGACAATGCGAAAAGTAAAGTACGAAAAAGGAAGTAACTATTCGTGCCAGGTGTGCCAGTCGAGACCTGGACACTTGCTGATTGCGTGCCCAGTCTTCAAAGAAAAAACACCTAAGGACCGACATCAAATCATAAAAGAGCTGAACCGCTGTTACTTATGTTTTAGTGAACATAGAATTGCTCAATGTAGTAATACTAGGGTGTGTTCAGAATGTGGTGGACGCCACCATTCGTTGTTACATTTAAGAACCACGGAGAGTGAAGAGCAACCGGTGACCGCAAACACGACTATGCTTTCAGCTGCTAATGAGAGACCTGACCGCTGCCGTGTGCTTTTGTCGACCGTAGCTATTCTTGTTCAAGATGTTAATGGTGATTACCAAGAGTTTCGAGCTTTGTTAGACGGTGCCAGTGAAAGTAGTTACATGACGGAAGTTTGTGGAAGGAAACTAGGTTTAGCACGACAGAAATGTAATTTAGTGGTTCGAGGAATGTCTGACGTGCAGGTAGCATCTATTAAGTCTCACGTCAATTTAAACCTGCGCCCCTTAAGAAGCAGTACTCCTGAAATAAACATCAATGCTTATGTAGTTCCTTGGATAACAGGGTTATTACCATCAAGACGCGTATGGAAAGCCGAATGGCAACATCTAAAGGGACTTGAGTTGGCAGATCCCAGGTACGACGAGCCAATGCCAGTAGACATTTTACTCGGCGCTGATGTCGTCCCCTATGTTACTCGAAGTGGTCGTAGAGAAGGTACAGGGACGGAGCCGGTTGGGCTTGAAACTGTGTTTGGATGGACACTTATGGGAAACACTGGAGCTACAACCGTGGAGACAGCCAACACATTCGTAACTGCATTGGAGGAGATTGATTCAACACTACGTCGTTTTTGGGACCTGGAGGAACTACCAAAAATCCAGCATCAGACCCCAGAAAACATAAAATGCGAGGAGTTATACACCGCCACAACTACAAGAAAACCAGATGGTCGATACGTGGTGCATCTTCCATTCATACAAAACCCACCACATTTAGGAGAGTCCCGAGCGATGGCCACGCAGCGGTTATACAAACTCGAAATCCGACTAGAGAAGTCTGAAGAACTCCGTCAACAGTATAATGTAGCCATGCGAGACTATCTCGATGCAGGTCATATGAAACCAGTTGACTCAACTGAGACTATGACTTCACACTCCTACTATACTCCACACCATGTAGTACTTAAGCCCGAGAGTTTAACTACAAAAGTACGGGTAGTGTATGATGCGTCTGCAGTTACTTCCAATGGAAAATCTTTAAACGATTGTCTATTTCCTGGACCCAAACTTCAGCAAGACTTATCGGGGATTTTAGTACGATTCCGATTACATTCCATAGTTTTCACTGCAGATATAAGGCAAATGTTTCGCCAAATCGCTATCACTGGCGAACACCATGCATATCAGCGACTTCTATATCGTTTTCAGCCTACAGATCCAGTGCAAGTGTTTGAAATGACAACCGTAACGTTTGGACAGCGTTCCTCGCCCTTTTTGGCCATTCGAACTCTCCACCAATTGGCTGCGGATGAAGCCGCAAACCATCCAGAAGTTCAAAAGGTAATACATACCGATCTTTACGTGGATGATGTAGCAACTGGAACGAAATATGAAAAATCGGCTCTTCAACTGCAGCAAGATTTGATTAATGTGTTCAAGCGAGGAGGCTTTGATCTACGCAAATGGTCTAGCAATTCTATTGCTCTGCTTGAATCTGTACCACCAGAACACCGACAAACCGAGGCAGTGACCTTTGATGAGCCAACATCAGACTATACAAAAGTACTTGGGTTAAAGTGGGAACCCAAAAATGACACGATAGCTTACCAGTATCAACCTAACCCGGTGAGGTATAGTAAACGAGCGATTTTGTCCGAGATTGCTCGCATCTATGACCCGATAGGTCTTTTGACGTCGGTAATAACCAACCTAAAACGGTTAATGAAGTATTTATGGGCACTGTTCGGTACGATTCATTATCGTAAGATATAGGTACCTATAATAATTGTTCGCGATAGGGACCGGTCGGCTTATCTTTATGATGTATAAGTAGGCTACGATCGCCGCCGGTCTGTTAGTCAGTTGCACAAAAGCAGCCTCGTAAATGCATCGAAACGCCGCCAACCGAATATATAAAA
>NC_042494.1:89912982-89926538 GCF_005508785.2 Acyrthosiphon pisum | reverse complement strand
GTGTTGTAAGTGGTGGGGGGGGGGCGTAATACCCCCCCACACTAAAACCGGCCCTGTCAATAGTTTTAAATGACCATTTTATTTTGTAACAATATTTAATAATTTTTATTCATCACAGAATTCATAAATAATAATTAATAATTTAAAAAACAAAATTTATTTATATTTTCTACTAAATCAAAAAATTAGACAATTGAATTTCATATGAAAAATAGTCACTAAAATAAGAAAATTAATTAAGTATAAACTATATTAAGTAAATTAATTTTATCAGATTACTAACTTTTAGTGGTCCAAGTTCAACATGTTCATAATGAAAATGAGCACACTCTTCTAACTTTGGAAACCTAGACTTTCCATCATCAATTGATGTCACAGGTAAGGTGGCCATGCGCATACTTCCATTACTGACAACACTGCTTCCAGAAGATCTTCCTTCAGAATTTCGACTCAACAAAGTATGATCAGGCATTTTGAGAGATGTCTGAAAATTGACCAATTATTTAAGTTTCTGTAACATCAAAATATAAGAAAAATATATTATGGGTTCTTGTTTTCTTCTCCAGAAATAATTAAAATAAGGAAATATCCAATAAAAATATAAAAATATATTAGAAATTCCATTACTTTTATAATAAAAATGATTCATTACCTACTCATTAGGCTTAAAATAAAGAAGAGCCATAGAATTATTATGTATAATATGTAATCTACTTTTGATAAAAAAAAGGAAACAATTCAAATTTTGAATTTATAAACTTTTTTTATAAGCGTCATGAACTATCGACAAACAATACATTAAGATGTTTATTAAATAATTTAATGTTGTATGTAACTTAGCTCTAAGTAAAACCAATGCATTGACAATTTACATAACAGATGACTTGATGAGTGTAGTTTTACTACTGTATATACATATATAGGTTTAGTAAATAGCACACAATTTTGAGAACCATTGTTTAGACAGTGTTTAGATTATTTAGGCAGCCAATATGTGCAAAGTTATCTGATTATGATTAATACACCTTTAGAATAAAATGTCACTCAAGAAGCAATAAAAGTTCATAGTGTATTTATCCATTTTTTTATAGTTTTTAATCGTTATAAATATTTAACACTACCCTCAAAAACTTTTCTTTCAATATTGAAATAGTGATTGTGGTCTTAATAATATGTGTATTTGTAGCACAAGTTTCTTGAACAACTCAATCTGTAGATATTCATTAAGCTAATAATCAATATACAAATATATTTTTAGCAAAACGATCGTCTGGTAATTAATTTTTAGTATTTTTATTAATACTGCAATCAATTGTGTATAAATTATTATGTTTCTAAATATAAGAATATTAAAGTCCTAAAAAAAGCACATCAGTAATAGGTACATATAAAATATTCAAAAATAAATATTTTTATTATTATTATTTTCATGAAATTCTTACTTTTGAATAAGAAGAATACTGCAATGTTCCCATTTTAGATTATTTATCTCGACAATAAATTACTAGAGTACATATTATAATGATTGATTCTGTAATGTTTTATTGAAAACATCCTGTAGAAATGATTTTTGTTTTGTATTAGTAGTAAAATGAATGCATCCATTTATTCCTTAAGAAAAATATAAATTAATATAATATAAAAGGAAAATATTACAAAAATAAAATACAACAAAACTAGGTATAGATTAATACTTAATAAAATGTTGATAATTTTGTAAAAAAAATCTGTTTCAATGTTTTCTGCAACATAAGTATACTAAAGGGTTGTCATCTGTCCCAATTTTTCCAGAATACTACTAAGTATCTTAAGCCGCGGTCAAATTAAAAAAAAAATACGTGTTTTTAAAAATTAGTCCCATGTAATTATTTGTGTAATGTGTACAGCTAAAATTATACATTTCTTAAAACAAAATATGTTACTATCATAATCGATTAGCATAAATATATACATTTTTATACATAACTGAGATGCAGGTTAATAAGGGCTGGTTGGTTACTAGGGTGTGTCAAACTATATTTCTATTTATTCTTATTCATTCTACAAAAAACAAGTTATTATTGTCAGTGATATGATTTTTTTTCACTGGGAGAAGTCATTCCAATTTCCAGTGTCATGGAGTATAATTTTAAATAAATATCAACCCTAGTCTACTGGTAACAATCCTCAAAATTTAAGCTATACACAATTTATTTATAGTTCTGATTAAGATATTTTAAAATACAAATACATTTTTTGGGGGTAAACATTGTTAATAGGTTATCCATTAACAACACTAATATATCATACTTAATATTATTAAATTTTTTTTTTTAGTATAATATAATAAAAAATAGTATATTGTTTTTACAACATTAAAAGTGCTTGTTAAATTAATTTTAAAACTTGCCTACACGGATACACAAATAATTTAAAAAGCTAGTTCACTTTCTATAAAATACAATTAGTACCTATATCATACCAAAAACATTAATTATTTTATAAATGTAATTTCATTTTTAAAAAATGGCCTAATTATAAAATGTTAGAAAGTATTAGAACTACACATAAATATAAATTAAGACATTGATTTATTTTATTTATTATCTTATACATACCCATAAGTATATACATAAATATATCAAGGTATAAATGTTTTTAAACTATAATTAAAAGCCAATAGTTTATTAGTTTAAATGAATATTAAAAAAAAATGATTTACAATAAAATAAAATCACTTGATTGTGCTTATGAAAAATCAAAATTTAAAATGAAGGTATGCACCGGTCTAATATATTAGTGGTTATTTGATGACACATGCCTACATAAATTGAACATCTTCAACTTTTTATATTCAATTAATTCACACAAACTATATCCTTGCTGATATTTAATCCAGTAATTCATTAAAGCATTCTAAATTCAATAGTTATTATCAGTGTACCTAGTTAGTACTTAGTTGTTAGATTCTCTTTTCCTCAAATTTAAATGGTAATTATTTTTTATCATTTAGCGAGTCCACTAGTTTAATGTTAAAATATTTAAAAATGTTTAATTATTATTATTTATTTGATAGTAAATGGTAGCAAATGCCAATTTAAATTAAGTACAATTCTAATCTATACTCCAATTATAGTATTTTAGTGTATACAACTATTATACCTAAATTTTGACAAAGACAGTGTTTGTAGATCCAATTGGAATGGACTCAGACGAACCATATGTTTTTATAAACATGCAAATTGTATTAAATAAATACATTTCATAAAAAAGCACCAATAAGTAAAGACTTTACAGTAACTTTAAACTAAAAGAACACTAAAATAAAAATTCAAAAAATTAAAACAAAAGTTATCCTGCCCTAATCAGATTAGCCAAACTTTAATTCCAAAGAAGCTTCATCGTTTGTAGAATCTCTTTGGGAAAATGTTAATAAAATATAATAACGGGATGCACATTGTCAAAAATAAAGCTGATCTTTTAATTTATAAATAATAGCACTATACCAATTGGCAAATACCAATTGATTTATTTGCACTATATTTTTATAAAATATGATATATTTATTCAGTTAATATTATATTATTTAAGTATTAATAAGTATTAGTTATTTCTGATAAGTGATAACGTCCTTTTTTTTTTTTTTCCGAATAAATCACTACATGGTAGCCGAACTGTTTTCACATTGCTTAACTCCCATGCAGCATCGTTTATTTAATAAAAAATGTACACAACTTTGTTTGAGCTCGCATGAGTCGTGAATTTATAGATCCCTCGACCCATGATGCCCCACATCTTTTGTTCGGTACGATTCATTATCGTAAGATATAGGTACCTATAATAATTGTTCACGATAGGGACCGGTCGGCTTATCTTTATGATGTATAAGGTAGGCTACGATCGCCGTCGGTCTGTTAGTCAGTTGCACAAAAAGCAGCCTCGTAAATGCATCGAAACGCCGCCAACCGAATATATAAAATGCTTAATTAAAATAAATAAATTATAACCATCAATCGCGTTTTGCCTTAACATTTGGTCCTTCGCCCGTGATCTGTGAATCAATAAAAAAAAAAAAAAAATTTTTTTTTCAACGCGTAAAGGTGCGATCAAATTGATGGTTGCGGAAAAAGTAACACGAGGTATCGTTGCGTTTAACCTCAAAATAAATCGAAGCGTGTAGTGAGTGGTTCCGTGGCGTATGGATACCAGTGAACAACAGTCTATATATTATAAGGTAAGGGCGTTATACATTTTATCCAAAGTAATAAATAAATACCTATAGTCTCTACCCGAATTAAAAAAAAAAAAAAAATAGTACCTGCTTACCCTCGATAGTCTGCGCATTTTGTATAATAGTAACGCATAACTCCGAAATGGATGGAGTTGAAAAAATGAACATACGAAGGGGGCAGTTAAAAGCGTCAATAACACGCTTTTGGAATACCCTACAATCTCCAGATGTCGACCCAGTCGAGATAAAAGCTCGACGAGAAAAAATTGAAGAGGTGTGGGTAGAATATGAGCAACTTCAATCTGTGATAGAGGCGCAGGAAGAGGTCGACATAAATGCACAGAATGGGTATAGGGAAATATTTGAGGACCTATACTTTAAAAGTGTGGCGGCAGCGGAGAAAATAATTACACAGGCGAATGGCACAGAGGAACGCGGAAAAAGCAAAAGCGAAACGTCGTATGAAAAAAAAGTAACCCCGGCAGTTAAATTAGCAGCGTTAAATGTGCCAACATTTAACGGAAATTATCATGAATGGGCGTCATACTATGATATATTTTCTGTATTAGTGGATAGAAATCCGGACATAAGTGATATAGAAAAAATTTTTCATTTGCGAGCATCACTGTCCGGCGAAGCACTAGCGTCTATACAATGTTTGGAGACAACGGCGAATAATTATGCGATAGCGTGGAAATCTCTTGTGCAGCGGTACAATAACAAACGAGTGTTAGTACAAGCACACGTAAAGTCCATATACGACCTTGAAGCAATGAGTGGCGAATCGGCGAGTAAACTAAGACAATTTACAGACACGCTTAGTGGACACATGCGGGCTTTAGAGGCGCTAGGCGAACGACCCGGGGATTGGGGACCACTGTTAATACATTTAATCGCAACAAAAATTGATAAAACCACATTGAGAGAGTGGGAATCAAAATCGTCACATGATAAGGTGCCAACTGTGTCGGAGATTATTCAATTCTTGGAATCGAAATTCAAGGTTTTAGAAGCCATAGAGGTCGCAAAAAACATAACTGTTCGAGCGCAGCGGCCTATAGAAAACAGTGCGAAAAAATATTATGAAAAGGGAAGCGCGTCGAAATCGTTCGCGTCTACGTCAAAGTTAAAATGTTTTGTGTGTGGATCAGAACATACGATTTATAAGTGCCCTACATTTTGCAGTTTAGACATATCGGATAGAATAAAACGCGTAACGGAGCTTGATTTATGTAAAGTTTGTTTACGTAAACACGACGGTCGAAAATGTAACGCGCGATTTTGTTTCAAATGTGCAAAGCCGCACAACACGCTGTTGCACTTGTCTGGAGTGGGAAATAAATCGTCGACAAACGAACAAATACAGGTTCAGTCGACAACGGCTGGTTTGAATATTGCAGGAAGGAGCGATGAAGAGTCAAAGTCCGTAAGTGCGCACGCGTCGGTAATATTGGACGATCGTATTCTATTGGCGACAGCGATAATATTATTGCGTGACGAGATAGGTAATTTGGTACCCGGACGGGTATTACTAGACTCTGGGTCACAGAGTAATTTAATCACTGAAGAAATGGTTCAAGTGCTAGGATTAAAGAAAAAACGTATTAATCATAGCTTATCGGGAATCGGAGATAGCGCGCAGACAGTGTCGTCGACAGTGAATACAATGATCATGTCCAATTATAACGCGTTCACATTATCTACATCGTATTTGGTCGTAAAACGCATAACAACAAATATACCGTCAAGAGTGTTTAAAGGAAATTACGTAATTCCTAACGATATACAGTTGGCTGATCCATCATTTTTAAAACCACAGAAAATAGATTTATTAATTGGGGCCAATCACTTTTTCGATTTAATGCAATCTGGACGACTTAAACCAATAGCGGAGGGACCGGTGTTCCAAGAGACGTGCTTGGGATGGGTGGTTTCAGGTCCGTTAGGACTTCCGGAAAAATACGAATATGAACACTCGTCCAGTGCGATATGTTTACTGACGGGTGAGACTCCGGAGACAGATTTGGAAAGGACAATTGCGACATTTTGGAGGCTCGAGGAGTATGGAGAAAAAAAAGTATACACTTTGGAAGAAAAGGCGTGTAAAAATGATTTTGACAAAAATGTCAAACGGAACGGTAGTGGCAGGTTTGTCGTACACTTACCATTCAAAAAAGATAAACCTAAATTAGGAAACTCGTACGAGATAGCGAAGCGTCGGCTGTTATCGTTGGAAAGGCGTTTCCAGAGGGATCCGAAATTAAAGACGGAATATTGTAATTTTATGTCTGAATATGAAAAACTTGGGCATATGGAGATTATCGGTGAAGATGATAACGGCAGCGCCGGAGAGTCATATTATATACCGCATCACGCAGTCCGTAATGAAAATAGTACTACTACAAAATTACGCGTAGTGTTTGACGCATCGTGTAAAACCGATACGGGCATTAGTCTTAATGACATTTTAATGAAGGGGCCGGCGATTCAAGACGAGTTGTTATATATATTAGCGCGTTTCCGGACGTATAATTACGTTTTATCGGCGGATATAGAAAAAATGTATCGCCAGATTTTAGTCACAGAAAATCATCGAAGTTATCAACGCGTATTATGGCGAGCAAATTCAACGCAACCGATACAGAATTATCAACTTAATACGTTAACGTACGGCACAGTTCCCGCATCATATTTGGCAACGGCGTGTTTGGAAAATTTGGCAGAGGCTGAATACGAAAATTATCCCGATGCGTGTTTGTCAATCGTAAGAAATTTTTATATGGACGATTACTTAGGGGGTGCCATGAATAAATCGGAAGCATTAAAATTACGAGATAATCTTACGACAATTATGAAAAATGCGGGCTTGGTACTGCGTAAATGGATGTCTAATGATAGCGACCTAATCGCAGACGTTCAATGTACCAGCTGCGGAGTGCGGGCGGTGGGCGATACTAGGTCAACAAAGATATTAGGACTAAATTGGAATTCAGATAATGATGTGCTGTTATACACCGTGCGCCAAATAGATGATAAACTAATAACAACAAAACGAAAAATATTATCCGAAATTGCGACCATATTTGACCCGTTAGGACTGCTCGGTCCAGTAATAGTAAATGCAAAGTTAATAATGCAAAACCTGTGGCAGGTAAAGGCTGGTTGGGATGATCCACTACCGGAGAGCATTCAAAACGAATGGCTTAAATGTCGGGACGGCCTGTCACAGTTAAACGAAGTATCAATACCACGAAAAATAATATGCGACGGTATAAATATAGAATTCCAAGTACATGGTTTTGCGGATGCGTCCTTAAAGGCGTATGGCGCCTGCCTATATCTGCGTAGTACTGATTTGGTAGGAAAGAACGTCGTAAATTTAATTTGCGCAAAGTCAAAAGTGGCGCCATTGAAAGTCATATCGCTACCACGTTTGGAGTTGTGTGCCGCACTACTATTAGCCCGGCTAGCAAGCCGAGTAATCCCAAAATTAAATTTACCTATAAGTCAGCGTCGATTCTGGAGCGACTCGAAGGTAACACTTGCATGGATATCGTCACCATCAACCCGATGGAAGACCTTTGTAGCTCATAGGGTCGGGGAGGTGCAAGATTTGACGTTATTTAGTGAATGGGCACACGTAAGTACGCTGGATAATCCGGCAGATCTTATATCACGTGGCTGTGAGGCAAAACGTCTAAAGGAAAATGCGATTTGGTGGCACGGCCCCACGTGGCTCAGCGAGGAGAGTACAGCGTGGCCAAATGTCGAATCGAAAGCGTATACTGCGGCAGACACAAACATACCCGAAGCGAAAGATAACACCACTACGGCAGAAACGTGCAGTTTAACTTGTACAGCGAAATGCAATTATCCACTGTTATCCGAACGATCTTCGTTAAGTAAAATCATACGTATAACGGCGTATTGTTTACGCTGGCGAAAGAAAAAAATGATTGTCGGCCCATTGCAAGCATTCGAATTAGAATACGCAAATCTCGCATTGATAAGAATGGTGCAGCTAGAACACTTCGGCAAGGAAATAAAGGCTTTAAGCGGAAGTACACAAGTAGCCACAACAAGCAAGCTATTTAGATTACGACCATATTACGATAAAGAAAAACTTCTACGCGTCGGCGGTCGATTAAAAAATGCAATATACCTGGACATACATCAGCGAAACCCGATAGTCCTACCCAGTGATAGTCCATACACACGGCTATTATTTCGCCGTGAACACGTACAACTTTTGCATAGCGGTCCACAAGCACTCATAGCATCGATTCGGCAGCGGTATTGGCCGTTGAAGGCGCGTAATATTGCGCGTGATACTGTGCATAAATGCGTAACATGTTTTAGATTAAAACCAGTTATCGTGCAGCCGATTATGGGTGACCTACCGCGTGATAGAGTAACACCGAGTCGGCCGTTTTCGCGTTGTGGTATCGACTTTGCTGGTCCGATAATGATAAAAACGAGTTTACGAAGAAAGGCGGCATGTTCAAAGGGGTACATCGGAATATTTGTTTGCTTTGCAACGAAGGCGGTTCACATTGAATTGATTAGTGATTTAACGACGAAAACATTTTTACAAGCTTTAAACCGATTTTTTGACCGTCGAGGCCGAAGTTCAGTCATATATTCAGACAACGCTACAAACTTTATTGGAGCACAAAGGCAACTCAAAGAAATATTTCAATTTTTTCAGTCCGTGGATCACCAAAACGAAATTGTAACAGCTCTCGCGGATAAAGGCGTCGAATGGAAGTGCATACCGCCCCGCTCACCGCATTTTGGCGGGTTGTGGGAGGCGGCGGTAAAGTCCATGAAGAGTTTATTATACAAAGTGTTAGGCGAGGCGAGGCTTACATATGAGGAAATGAGTACGGTACTAACTAGGGTAGAGGCTTGCTTAAATTCCCGTCCTATAACACCAATGTCCTCCGATCCAACCGATTTGACTGTTTTAACGCCCGGTCATTTTTTAACCGGAGACGCTATAACTGCGGTGCCCGAGCGTGATGAGACTGCCACACCTGATAACCGGTTGGACAGGTGGCGAAGAGTGACAAAATACTCTCAAACACTGTGGAATCGCTGGAGTACTGAATATCTGAATCAGCTTCAGGAAAGGGTTAAATGGGCAGGTGCGAAAGGTCCGTCAGTAAGAATTGGGACAGTGGTAATACTTCGAGACACCAACCTGCCTCCTTTGCAGTGGCGCTTAGGACGAGTGGTCAAGGTCGAGCCTGGTGCAGACGGTGTGATCCGCGCAGCATCGGTTCAAACCAGTAGCGGTGTATGGAAAAGGGCGGTGCGTTTACTTTGTCCTTTGCCATTTGAGGGGAATGCTACTTAGCAAAGGCAACCCGGTTAAGACACGAGTTTATTTACATTCATTATTATTTTTATATTTTGTTAATTTGTTTAATAGTCAATTTGAATTGTTTATATGATATTTATGATTAGTGTTTAAGATACCTATTGATCATTATAAGTAGGTCCTATTATGAATTATGTTGATTATTGTATTATTTGTTACCCTATTTTATAAATTTAAGTTGAAAATTAATGTTTCAAGGTGGGCGGCTGTGTTCGGTACGATTCATTATCGTAAGATATAGGTACCTATAATAATTGTTCACGATAGGGACCGGTCGGCTTATCTTTATGATGTATAAGGTAGGCTACGATCGCCGTCGGTCTGTTAGTCAGTTGCACAAAAAGCAGCCTCGTAAATGCATCGAAACGCCGCCAACCGAATATATAAAATGCTTAATTAAAATAAATAAATTATAACCATCAATCGCGTTTTGCCTTAACATCTTTTTTTTTTTTTGCCTTTTACAACGGTCCCAGGAGCATAACCAGGTCGTGCCCAAGCTATGCTCCCACATTAAATGAGTCGCTAACGCAGAGAGAGTCCTCTTCTCGGACCGGCGGTAGCCCGCCATCCTGGAATACTCGCGCGGTTGTGCTCCTCTTCACGAGCCGGTCGGATCCCGTCGCTCTCGATTCCCGTGCTGGGCTTCACCCATTAGCCGCGTTATCCGCGGCTTGCCGGGCTCTCTCCTCGGTCTCCTTTAGCGTTAGGATGTCTTCCACCATTTTGTAGAAGAGTCTAAAAGTCTCTTCCACATCGTTTAATGCGGTAGCCTTCTCATGCTGATCTAGCGGGAGGTCTTCGAAGGCCGGGCCACACAGGATGTCCGGCATATCTGTCACGGCTGGGAGCCGACCCAAGCGTTCATGTAGCTCAGCTCTGCAGCCTTCCCAATTGACGCAGTGGAAGATGGTGTGCTCCACAGTGTCCGAGCCACATGGGCAGCGCATACAGTGAGGGCTAGGGGCCCTTCCCATGTGGTGAAGGTACCACTGAAAACACCCGTGTCCAGATAAGGCCTGTGTCATGTGGTAGGTCCAGGGAAAGTGATAACGTCCTGTTATAACCATTTATAACTTAAAGTTAAAATAGAACGTTAATATAATATTATCTACTATAATTTTGTTTTATTTTATATTATTATTTATTTAAATTTTAAAACTTATCATTTATTTAGTCATGGTTGAACCAAAGAATAACTTTTACAATCGACAGTTGTAGTTATACAGTCGAACGTTGTTAATTTAAAATCGTCAATCTACCTCGAAATTTTTTTCCCGGTCCCTAGAATTTCCTGTAATAATTGTACCATTCTTATTTAACTCGAAATTTAAGCCGGTCCCTTCAACTTCGAATTCAACTGAATTAACTTCGAACCATGATCGATGGTAATATTATTTAATGCATTTCAATCCCAAAATAAATTGCGATAACACATTTACGCGGCGTCGTGGATAGGCCACCTAATTAATAGCATTGAGTATAGATAGTACTATATACTATATACTCAATAGTCAATGTTAATAGTTAATAGTAATGTCATCAATTCATATAATATTATAGACTTATAAAGGACTTTAATCTTTAAATATGTCTCTATAATTTTATTATACTTTATTATATATTTATAAGTAAATTCTTCAATTGTCGTCGGATAGTCTTTTTAATAAAGCAACTATTACTATATATACAATGTGCACCGTGAAGAAGTGACCTCCGGCTTCATAATATAACAATTGACAGTATACCTTAAGTTATATATGAAAAGATTAAATAACTAATTTAAAGGATGGGTCTAAATTTGTATTTTTTTTTTAGATATTGGCTTTTCATCTTTTTTCAAATAAAACCAAACATTTGTTGACGTACTATCATCAAAACTTTTAATCGTAATTTTTTTTTATTTTAAAGCTTTTTAATTTTGCTATCGAATAACATACTCTGTTATTTAGTTTAAAAAAGTAAAAAACAGTTGCCAAAAGTTAGCAATTTTGAAAAGAAATCGTGTATAACTCAAAATAATGTTATATTTACTACAGTTTTAATTTAATTTTATTATTCTACATAAGACATAGATTTTCATAATTTTATTTATTTCCAAGTGATACACTGATACCACTGCTAAATATGAAACGAGTACACGACTTACGTGATTGTAATTATTGTCAATTCTTCTTCTTTGTAGTTATCGCCGGGCCTGATTTACCAATTTATGGGCCCAGTACAATTTTCAATTTTGGGCCCCAAAATTGTCCATCTCTATACTTTCTTCAATTCTAAAATAAAATGTACTTATGCATATTGTATTTTTTAATTAATTGCATATACATGAGTAGTTAGATCATTGAATAAAATTGTATTATTTAATATACGAGAACACTTTACACTTTCAATGCATCTATAATTAATGTTTTTAATGTTGTTATTCAAGTAAGTATACAAATTAAAAAGCAAACGTATTTTTTTTTTTTAGATTCTGAGTGGAACGATGAATGTATTGATTTTACAATGATGTGTGTGTTTTTTTTTTTTTTGTGTCTGTTATCACCTTTTAGGACAGTAAAATTCATATTTTATAATACAATACATATTTTACGAAGATCGTTTATCTGAAAAAGTGGTTTGTTTTGAATTTTTATTATGGTGTGAAAAATGGGTAAATGTAGAAAAAAACCCACTTAAATGATGGATATTTTGGATGCATGTGATGCAAAGTTTTACCCAAACATACATTTTTTATTGAAAATCTTGGCAACACTACCAGTTTCTACAACAGCAGTTGAACGCTCATTTTCAACACTAAAACGCTTAAAAACATTGCTTCATAACAAAACTGGAAATTAGCGTTTAACGGGACTTGCTCTTCTGTCAGTACATTGGGAAGCATGGGCGTAACTTGGGCAGTTTTTATGGGAGGGGCAAACTTTATTTTATGCCGATATACCGTATACTTAAAAGTTAAAAATATTTGGAGACTAAATATACTTAATCAGTGGAAACTGGAAAGCATAACATAATAATATTATTATTTAAACTAAATCTTTATTGCGTAGTATGTACAATTAAATGACATTATGGAAAAAGCTTGATAAGATGATGGTTTATTTAATAAAAACATTCTGCATTTCTATATTGCTTATAATATATATAACACTGTGCATTTATATAGGTATATTAATTATGACTCATACAAATAATAACTTAAGTCATGCATACAAACATAACATAATAATAAAGTACCTTGAATTCTACAAAAAAGATATTAGAATAGTATATATACTAAATAGTATTAAAGCAGGCGCGGATCTAGAACTAAAATTGAGGGGGGGTCATATTTACGAAAAGACAAAAACTTAATACACAGTTAAGACATAATAAAATAAGAACTTTATAAGAACCCTACATAAAATACAGAAAGACATTTCAAACATTTTATACTAAGATAAAATGAAAATACAAAAAAAAAACTATAGTTAAATAGGGAATGCAAAATGTTTTTACAGAGGGATATTTATAATTTTAGTTATTTTTGTATACCTATAGATTATAAGTAATTTTCTATTGGTATAGAATAAATAATATATCAGAAATCAAAATCACTACTACTTATTAAATATTTTATCATTTAACAAATATAAAAAATTATATTTATAATATTATTTTTTTTTTATTGTGCTACCAATATTAAACTATAGTACTATACCAGTAACAACCTATTTAAGTATTAACAATCAACCATGTTGCCGTTGAATATGATAATTATAAAATAAAAGTCCTTGATATATGACGAGAAACTTAAGATTTATGAATCAAAAAAGTGAATTTGCATTATAAATAAAGATATATTAAAAATGTTATAAAAGTATTGCACACTTTTTAATTTGTTGCTACACATTTCATAATTGCTACTGCATTGCGGGATCACATTTTACGTATAGCTTGTATTTTTCTATAATTTTAATC
>NC_042494.1:89895762-89910681 GCF_005508785.2 Acyrthosiphon pisum | reverse complement strand
AAAAGGTGATGAAGAACACAAAAATAAAAAAATTTTAATTTAAAAAAAAACACATTGTAAAATTCAATAAATTCATCGCTCCGCTCAGAATATAAAATATAATAAGATTAAACTTCAAGTTCAAGTTAGAACAGTCTGAACAACCTGTTTAACCTAATCTTATCTGCAGACTAACCCAAAACTGTTATAGCATTTAATAAATTATAGGTACCTATTATATAATTTACTAATTTAGTGGTGAAACTAAACAAATTTTGAAATTTGAGTAAAATTATGACCTTTTTTTTAGGGGGGGGGGGGGTGCATATTTGCGGTGCAGGGCCGGTTTGATCCATATTTCCCGGGCCGAAAAAATTCGCCAATCCGCCCCTGGGTAAGTGTAAGTGTACCTTATATTATTATACGGGTTGAAAATAATATTTCCGTCGAACGACGAACATATTCTTTATCTTTCCGCCGATTTCTTATTAATTATCGTCAATCGTCAATCAGTTTATAAACACTATTAATATTCTTAGAAAATATATGTTTATTGGAAATCATGATTTTATGAACAAGTGGTGATTTAGTTTAAATGCAGGCTGTAGCCTGTAGGTACCTATATAATATAATATATAAATAAAATATGTTCTATATATTATATTTTATATATTTTTTTTTTTGAAAAAAAAATCTGTGAAACATTAAAAACACAATTTCTGCATATTTTAATTTTTAAATAAAAATAAAGGACTTAATTTTGATTTTTTGGGGTGGGTCATGACCCCCATGACCCCCCCATAGATCCACGCCTGTATTAAAGTAATATTTTAATGTAGTAATTCTATAGCACTACGCTCAAAGCTCAGATAGTTAAACACAACAGTGAATAGTGAATAATAGTACAAGATAAAGAGAACGTGTCGTGTCATATTGTTTTCAGTTTAAGTTCACAGTTAAACAGTTATCACAAATAGGAAAACCGGCTTTAATTTTACCCTTAGATAGTTAGATCATTATACTATGGATGGATGTATAATGTATTATACCAAATACCAATACAAAAAAACTTTGCCGATATCAACGACGAGTCACCAAATTAGGTATTCCATATGCGATATGCACATGCGCGACGCAACTTCTTGCATATTAATTATCCACTGCAGATAATTGACTATCAAATCATATCTCAAAAGAGTGGCCCATCGAATTCAGGCAAACAAAATATTAATTGTATACCTTTTTATGATACTTTTGAAAAACAAATTGGTTTTGGATTTTACTTGGATATTTTGGTGGGTTATCTATCTATACTATTATATAAAATTGTAAGGGATTTTCTTCGACCGCGCTAACCGAGAAAACTACTGAACCGATTTGGCTGATTCTTTTTTTGTTGTGTTCGTAATTGTCAGGACAAGGTTCTTATGAAAGAACATTTTAGGAAAATCCACCAGAAAAGTAGGAAATATGGATGTCAAAAATACCATCTATCCAGAAAAAAATAAACTATATAATAAAAAATTTAGTTTATTGTTGCAGATTAAAATAATAATAGTGTATTATAATGGTTGCTATTGGTTAATCGGGCATGTTTGTTGATTTGTATTATTATTTTTCGTCAATATATATATATATATATATATATAGGTAGGTATGTATAAATTAATGTTTATGCGTGTAGATTAGACCTCTGAGAAGAAGTTAGATTAATTTAAAAAGGATAAAATTTGGTTTCTTCTTATTCATCGGATTTGAGTACGGTTAACTTAGGTTAGGATTTTGTATTAGTTATAATCCATCGTAGGTGGAATTAAGTAAAAACGACAAACTTGGTATAACTTTGATACTCTGTAGCTAAATCATACACTTACGTATGGGTACAAACAGCACGGGATCCGCGATCTACCGCAGGGAGATTACCTACCTGATAATATACTGATGAGAAACAGAATTTTTATTCTGGGTAACAGAAAAGTTAAGATAAGTATTGAACACCATACTGTATGGTCCATACACCGAATATTAAATAAAAAATTGAACAAAGTTTGAGTCATATAGGGTTGGTACATATAACGGGTAACGAAGTGCACGGGATAAGTTATTTTTAATGAAAATATATTTATCATTAATAACAATAGAAACAGTTCAATACGTTTTCATTAACCATTTTTATATTTACTTGCTGATCACATTAAAGGATAAAATTTGAATGAAAAATTATACATCTCATCGTCCGGAAGCAAAATAAGCAACCAATCACGGGTAAAGCTGTGACGGTCGGCTATAATATTATAATATTAATTCAACTTAAAGGCTATAATAAATAATAAATATATAAAAAATCCAGCCCGATAAACCGTCTCTACTCAGAATCGTTTTTATTATACAATTAAATTATATCATTGAATTCAAGTTTAATACAATCCATTATACACTGATAAGTGATAATTTATATAATTATTTTAAAAGTTAATTTATAAAAGTTTTCCAAATCTTAAACCTATAACAATTCATAGATGCGTTGATGGTAACAGTTGTAATAACATAAATAAATGTTTTGCTATCAAAGAAGTTACTAGTACTCGATATTTAGGTATCATATTTGATAAAAACTTAAGATGGAATCTTCACATTCAAAACCTAGTTGGAAAGTTACGCTCTATTACCTATAGATTCTACAAGTTAAGGGGTTTAGTTCCCAAGCAAACAATGCGGGTTATTTATTTTGCTCTATACCAATCGATATTACAATATGGTATGTTAGTATGGGGTGGATTAAGTGATACTGTCTTAAACAAATTGCAAGTTAACCAGAATAACATTATAAGAATTTGCCTAAACAAGTACTCTCTGCAAGGTTCTACGAATCAAAATTACAAGGAACTGGGTGTTTTACCAACCAAATTTCTATATAAAAAAATTGCCATTTTGTTCACTCTAAAAAGGTTCACTCAAGATAAAGATAATAAATTGTTGGAAGGTAAAAGAGAAATAACAAGGTATAATATACCTGTCAAATATTCGAATAAAGCATTTGGTCAATCTTTCGTAAATTATTTGGGCCCAGTGTATTTTAACGGTATGCCATGTCAATATAAAAAAATATTCACTGTTCCAAAATTAATGTTAAAAAAATTGTTTATCATTGGCTATTTTCTCAATTAACCTAACTCTTTCTAATCCTTTGCTATATTTTATATTTTATATTTTATGTTACTCTATTTTATTTTTTTCTTTCTTTTTTATATATTATATATTTAATATTTTATATGTAATAGTTAATATCATCTCTCATTCTTACAATTTTTCTATTGTTTAAATTATTTATTTATCTGTATTAATCTTTTTTATTTTTTTCTCATTACTTCTATTGTTCAATCATTCATTACTGTGCTACTCATATAATTTATTGTGTATACCTCTTAATTAATTAAATATTATTACTCTCTATCTCTAACACAAGCTAAAAGCTTAAAAGAGATAGATAACCATGTAACCTAACGTAATATTTGTATCCTATGTAATTTATGATGGTTTTTTTAATAAAAAAAAAAAAAAAAATTTATAATAATTGTAAGGGGTTTTCTACGACCGCGCTATCCAAAAAAACTACTGAACCGATTTGGCTGAAATTTTCTACTGTTATACGTCCTCAGTGTCGCTCTGGTGTACAGTAGGTTACAATTAGAACACTGTAATGGATGGTGTTAAATTTAAATTCAATGATATAATATAATTGTATAAGAAAAATGATTCTGAGCGAGGACCTGCAGGCTATAATATTACGGAGTATATTTGATGATATTTTTATGAATAAATTAATTTATTTACCTATTTACATGGAACTTTGTTTTAAATTTTCAATCCTTAGCTATTAAAGCTAAATATTTTATAAATTTTAACAACAAAATAATTTTTAAATTTTAAATTTGATAAATGTTGCAATAATTCGAACTTTAAATGCTTATAAAAAAAATTGTTCCTATATAATACATAATTATTTTAAAAAATTTTCAATTGCTATAGTAAAAATATAGCAGGAGCATTGTATTAAATTTTCACGCTTTTTGATCCAACAAATGAAATTTTATTGACAGTTCAAGAAAAAAAATTTTTAATTTAAAATGTCCGTAAACAGTTCAAAACTGGTTAAAATATTTTGTACATTTTATCAAGTATGGGAATTGATGATATGTTATATGGTGTAAATTTCAAATATCTACAGTTATTCGTGTTTGAATTACAACAAAATAAGAAAATCGCTACATGCTTACATGAGAAATCGATAGAATTTAAAAATAAATATTTTCTAACTATAAATTTCTTACTCAAAATAGTTTGCAGATTTTTGAGATTTTTACGTATTTTGTCAACATTTGAACTTTCAATGTTTATAAGAAAAAATTGTGACTGTATTTTTAATATATTTCAACGGCCATTGTAACAATTTAATGTTCAAGCTTTAAAATGTTATTGTCATTTATAAAAAAATAAAAAAATAAAAAAGTCTGAAAACCACTTTAAACAATTCAAATTATTTTGAAAATGTTATCGTGTATAGAAAATGCTAATATCAACATTCAGTGAACGGTTATTTGTTTTAAAGTTGCAGGCGTTGCAGCAAAAACCAAAATTAATTTTATCGAAAACCGATTTTGCTTAAAAATTTCCGTTTTTCCTTAATTTTTATTTTGTTTTTCCATGCGCTTTTGATAACTATTGGAATTTTAAATTTTGACCTTCGCCCTTCTGAATGAACCAACTAGATTCACTTTCCCATCAATCGAAATACTGTTGAATAAAATCGAAGCAGTTGTACTACCCCAAATACGGTGATGAGTGATGACAATAAAATTAAATTTGAAAAATTAAAAAAAAAACAAATCATCCATAGGTACATCGCTCAGAATCTAAAAAAAATGGTTACACCTTTCTATTTTAGATTCTGTAATTTTGAATACAAATTTATTTTATTAGTGGCTATTAATGACAGGGGGTGCCTGAGCACACATAGCCCCCCCCTGAATCCGCGCCTGTCATCTTTAGTTGCTCTCGCAGGGCACATTCTAAAATTTCTATGTATATCATCAAATGGGAATGGGTTCACAGGTTCCAGACAATTTAACAAATCACCAAAGTATTCAAACCATTTTTCTGCTATTGTCGATTGGCAATAATTACTTTAAGATGAGCGTAGATGAGAGGCATCATGCACTGATGCACCTACAACAGTAATTGACCCAGAGATAATGTGCATAGTGCATTGTGCATAATAGATTAAAATTCAATAACATTTTTTGTAAAAATATTAATTTATATTTTTATAAGCATTGCACAAAACAATAAATTAATAAATATTATAAATATTGTATTATTAGGTCTTCTGTTGTGAAAAACTTAAACTTTGTTTATTGAATTCTAAAGACATAACTCCAAGATTACCACTATATCGATTTTTGGAAACCTGAAAAAAATATTATTATTTACATGAATTATATTATACTCTTAACTGAAACAGTAATATTGTTATACCTGTAAATATTTTTTAATTTGTAAAGATTCCATAATTTTATTTTGTATTATAAGAATATTATCAGCTTCTTGTGTGGCTTTAGCTGTACCAAAAATAGAATTGATTGACAACTGTTCGACATCTTTTTCTTTCCTAGGATGCATTACTAATGTCACATGACAGTTTGAATATGTAGCAAACCTCCTAAACTCTGCTATAATTGAATCTTGTTGCCAAAATCGTTCTGAACCCATATCATACTTGGCACCAATGCCCATCATAAACTGTACATTATCAATGATTACATGGCCAATATCATATACATAAACAGCATTGACTACAGCCTAATAATAACTAAGTGTTAGTATAAATGTATAATATAAAGTGTAATAAGCTAGGACATTTTTAAACAAATTTATAATGTTAAAACGTTTTGAAAAATACATCAAAATTACACTTGTATATTCATCAAAAAGTTGTATATTTATATTTATTTAGAAAAATAAGCTTTGATTCTTATAAATTGACTTAATAAATTAAACTTACGTCCATCACCATATTTAGTGGTTGGGGGCCATGAAAAGTCAAAAAATACAGTGGAAGCTTTTCAAATTGATCTGCTAGGTTGTCAAATAAGGCTAAATTAAGATGCACAGGTTCCTTAGCAAATTGTTGAAGCATGATTTTTGCTAAACGTTGATTACGTATTTCAAAACTTCCCCATAGTGTTGGCAACTATATATATACAATACATAAAGAATAACAACGTAAATATTATTTAAAAAATACGTTGTATGTGTTTAGGTTAGAAATTTTATAAAAGAGGCAAATGATATAACAAATTAATTGTTATCATCCAAAACGTTTTCATTTTAAGTAGGTACCTATGGATGAAAGGTACTTCCAAGTCATCCAACTGAGTATAGTTTTGTTTACTTTCAAGTCATAATAAATTATGTTAAAATTTAATTCATTAAATTTAAACTATACTGTTGCCAATAAATAAACACTTTTTAAATTATAAACCTTAAATTTAAATTAAAACTCCTCGCAGACCATAAATAATGCTAAATTTAAAGTTGAAAAAACAGTCAGAGGAAAATATACAAGAAACTATCGTTGGACAACTTGTGCATTACTTCTGGATATACAAGTGTATATCTAAAAACTATCAAAAGATCTTATCACAATTTTATTATATTATAAAATCTACTATAAACAAAAATATATTTAAAAAAAATGAATAATTAAATAAAGTTTTTTAGTATCCAATTGAGAATATTTGAATTACTTACACCTTGTTCAGCTAAATCTAATGAATATTCACTTATAAAAGTTGTTTTTCCTGATCCCGTTGGGCCAGTTAATAAAGTAAGTTCTCCACGACGATGGCCTCCAATAATTTTATTTAATGCCGGAAATTTTGTCCATTTCATTCCAAGAGTCTAAATAAAGTTCTTTAATTTTTAAACTGTTAATTATTACTATTCATTAGTGTTGTAAAAAATTATTTTTAAAAGTATTTAAGTAATTACATATTCTTAAAATAAAGTATTTAAAATACCACCCAAATACTATAAATAGTAAAGTATTTGAGTAGGTAATATTCAAATACTTTTCAGAAGTAACCGATACCAAATTGTCTGTAAAGCATAAATGATAAATATATAATATTATATTGTTATAACGTTAAAGCAAAACCACGACGGCATAGCGTTTTTATTTAACAAGAATAATTATAAGTAGAAACAAATAAAAAATAAAAAAAAGTATTTAAAATACCATTCAAATACTTCAAAATAAACAGTATTTAAAAAAGTATTGAATACGCAAAAAAGTATATAAATACTTTTACTCAAATACTTTACAACACTGCTATTCATATTTTAGATTCTGAGTGGAACGATGAATGTATTGATTTTACAATGATGTGTGTATTTTTTTTTATGTCTGTGCACACAATAAGTAGTCGAAATAATGCTTCGATTTTCAACTTCAATATCTTGTTCGAAGGGAAAGTGAATATTTGGTGCATTGGGGAGGTAAAAATTTTAAATTCCCAGTAATTTTCAAAAGCGCTGTGAAAAACAAAAGAAAAATTATGGAAAAACAGGAACTTTTACGCAATCGATTTTTCACAAAATCGACTTTGGTTTTTGCTGTAACATCAAAACAAATGACCTTAGATACATGAAATTATCACTGTTCGTTTATATTTGAATTTTCAATACATGATAAAATTGTCAAACTATTTTGATTTGTTTTGAATAGTTTAGGGACATTTTCAGTTTCCAATTTCATTAGTTTTTTTTTCTATGAATGTCAATAAAATTGTATTAGTTGAGTAAAAATACTTGAAAATTTAATACAAGGCTCCTACTATATTGCTACAATGACATTTGAAAAATATTAAAAATTCTTACGCACAGTTTTTTTTTATAAGCCTTTAAGGTTCAAAAATTTACAAAATATGGAAAAATCACGAAAATTAGCAAATTATTTTGAGTTAGGAATTCATAAAAATTTTTCTTTTTAAATCTAAGATTTTAAAATGTAATACACGATTGCTTATAAGATTATCTACCTTTATAAAAAAAAAAATGTCTACCAGAAAGTCAAATTAAATTTTTATGAGCGTTTAAAATTCAAATTTTTACAAGATTGGATATTCGTTTGATTTCTCATGTAGCGATTTTCTTATTTTGTTTTAATTCATAAACGTATAACTGTAGATATATGAAAATTTCACTGAATGTTTATTCTATCAATTCTTATATTTGATACAATTTTCAAAATATTTTAACTTGTTTTGAGCAGTTTACAGACAATTTCATATTTCAATTTTTTTATTTTTTTTTTATGAATATCAATTAAGTTTTATCTGTTGGGCCAAAAAGTGTAAAAATTTAATGTAAGGCTTCTGATATATTGTTACAATAGCAGTTGAAAAATATTAAATATACATGGGCACAATTTTTTTTTATAATCATTTAAAGATGGAATTTTGACAAAATTTATCAAATTTAAAATTGAATAATTATTTTGTAGTTAAAAATTTATAAAATGTTCAACTTTTATAGCTAAGGGTTGAAAATTTACGTTCCTTGAAAATAGTTAATTCTGTTACCAAACAGGTATACTATTATAGTATAATATATCTATGATAGTATCACGATTTGTTTTGATGTATAACACGTTATAACTTAGATGTACCTAATGGATATTGTTATATGATTAATTTGGAATTTATTATAGGTACCTATTAGGTCAATATTTTTTTTCAATACCTTAGATAAGTATATAATATGTCTTATACCGATACTGACATACCGTCTCCGCTCAGAATCGTTTTTCTTATACAATGATATTTTATCACTGAATTCAAATTTAATACCACCCATTATACAGTAACCCACTTGCAACCTATACTGTATAGCAGAGCGACATCCACTTGCCTACCTTTTTATTTATGATTTACCTTATCATGATTTTGTAACTCTGCATAAACTTCATTACGTATTGTTGAGAATTGAATAATACTAGGATGAACCATTTTATCAGCAGTTTTAAGTATTTTGTCGATATTTAAACCAAGTTTAAATGCTAAATAAGGGGATGGTTGATCATCGGTAGGTCTTATAAAATAACATCTATTTTCTATTAATTTCTTAGCGAATGTTCTTGCCGAGTTCCATGCAATTTGATCATTTCCAAACCATAAGATTAATCTGTTGAAATACTCCAATGATGGCAGTAATTCTTGTGGTAATTTCCGCACACCTTAAAAATATAAAATTATTAAAATGAGTTATTTTTAAGAATATTATTGTTTTTTAAGATTACTTTTCAGTATACAAATATAATTAAAATGTACTTGTAAAAGTGTAATTGGAACATATTAAAATGTTAGGTAGTTAAATACAATTGATGGAAATTGAATTTTAGTGATTGTAAATTGATCCATCAACATTTATTTAGATACTTTGTATCAAATAGTTTAAATATAACATTTTTATGGATTGGATTAGAATAATTATAATTAATTTTAAAAATAAACCAATTTATAACATAAAATACAATCAAATAAACATTGTTGAATTATTTTAAAATGAATTCTATTTAAATAAACAATGTTAAAACAACACTGATTTTAGTTCATAAGTATATTATACTTGGTAAGACATTAATTAACTAATTGACATAATTTAGAATAATATAAATACCATGAGGTAAGCAAATAATATGATGAGACGATTGATGGCCGACTAATACTAATAAATGTTTAAAGTCGTCAACAATAATTGCACTTTGACTATGATTTGAAGTGAACGGAGGAACTTGAGCAATTCCCCAGCAACAATCATCTGGTACAGTTTTTTGATTAAGACTATTTTCTAATTCAATTTCTTTATATCCAACAACTATTTTATTATCAAGCAACATAGTCAAGTACAAGGAACTATTTTCTGAATTAACGTATAAACCTGGAATACGATCAAGGTCTTGTATTTTTAATTCCTGTAAAATAAACACCATCATTTTTATAATGTTTTAAACACAAATAATGATAAAAATTACAAAAGAGCTAATTTATTGTAGCTTTAAAGTGTACCTATATAAATATTTAATGGAAATTAATAATTGAACTTCTAAAATATTAATATAAATTAACCCCATCATAGATGATATTATATTGTCACTTGAATATTTTTAATTTTATTTATTTTGACTTAAGGTAACTCACATAATACTTTAATTCCCAATAAATGTTAATCTTTAATACATTTATCATTAATCAAAAATTAAAAATAATTAATGAAGAGCACAAAAAAAAAACTGAGCAATAAAATAAGTAGGTAGGTAGTAATAATGATAATAATAATATAAATAACTCATAAAAAATTGTGTTTTTTAATTAAATGTTAATTTAATAAGGTTAATTTTATTTATTTTGACATTTTTAATTAGGCCAATAAAAATTAATCATATATTTATAATTATTATGGCAAGTATAATTTTGTGATTTCCATCAATGTTTAAATTACTATCTATTTATAAATAATTATTGATTGATTAGTTTAGAGTTTTAACATTCTGCTTTTTCTGTAACACACATATTAAAATAGATCAGAGAATTATTTATAAGCTTAAGTAATCACTTATAAATCAATTGTCAATAAATTGAAAGGTAAATTTGATATTAGAAAAAAAAAACAACAAATTAACAAACTGCAATGGTCTCTTTCATAGATATGTCATATTATATATTGAATACTGTAATACCTTGTGGCTTTCCTACAGAACTTAATCTTATTTAAAATAAAAATATTATCATTTAAAATATTAATTATTAAAGTTTGAATTCATGTCATATATTTATTAGGTACTAAAATAGTGTATAACTATTACCTCCATATTAAGAGATTTTAAAATACTCTTTTTACTACTAGTTTTTAATGATTTGAAATGCATTAAATGATCAGCCTTATTCTTAAAATCTTTACCAGCTTCAAAAACCTTAGGAGCAGGTACACAAATTCTTTCATTATTCTTATTTACGTGTGACTTAAATATTGACCAATCACCATATCTCAAACAATGTGTACAGATAAACCAACCTATAACATTTAAAAATTATATTATTCAATAAGTACAAATATGGTAACATTTCATGAGTAAAAATTTGCCATGAAACTATTTACCAGTAATTTTATTAATGTATAAAGATGTGTTATTACAAAAACCACATCTCACCAATAAGCAAGTAAATTTATTTTTGTATGGTACTTTAAAACTGTCCAGTACTTTTGAAACGAAAAAATCTCCTGACGTCCTTCTATCATGGTCGATTGAACTAATTTTAGACATTTGATTTTTGATTTTAAAATTTAATTTTTGTTTGAATAATTTCCCTTGGGAAAAAAATTTTGAATAATTCATCATTGAATGGTATATTTTCATAATTGTAATTATTATTTTTAGATAAAAAAAACATAAAATATGTTATTTAAATGCTAAATGCGTATTTAGTATTTAAATTAATTTATAACATAGTCTTACAAGTTACAACTTTGAACAGTTTGAATTTTAATAAAGATGAACATTTAAATTTAATATTTAGAATTTAAATTTTAAATAACTTAACAATAATGATGAATTGATAAAAACCACGATAATAATATAGTAAATCTTAAATCGTGATAAAAACTATAGAATGTCTTATCGAATATTCGAATGACTAATAAATAGGTAAGATTACAAAAATCCAATTTTCGTCCGGTTTGCGCATTTACCCCATAGGTCTATGATTTACCCACTAGAGTAACCTGGGGTATAATGGCGCACGGGGCAAAATTAACTATTGTGTAATTTAATAGTAATTTAATAATTGCAATCTGGTTAAACATTTTTGTTATTATGATTATGTTATCAAAGCCAAATGCGATAAAATATTTTTTTCAATAGTTGATGAAGTTTTGGCGGCAATATGAGGCAAAGTATTAATTATTGTATTCACCTGATATAATATTTGAGTAGTATAGAAGTAGTAATTTGTACCATAATATGGTATGAACGACACGTTAGGCGTTGCTTTTATATATATCCGTTTAGTACAATTAGGTGACTAAACGTCAATATTAATATGATAATCATGAAAAAATAACTATTATTTTGTCATGATGATAACAACTGAATATACTACAATACTGTTTATGCAGAAAATCATATTGGGTAAAATGGCTTAGTAGGTTTTGGGGTAAAAATGCGCAGTATTTCTTACATGATTATTGATTACCTACTATTATAAAAATTTTAATTTTGTGGCTTTAAATTTAATGTTTAAACATTTAATTATATCTATTTATTTATTAATTTATTTGTACTAATGGGTACATTATATCTATGATTTATCAACAAATGATTAAATAATATTATGTAATATTTATTGGATAATTATACATTTATACTTAAAAAAATTACTTTGACTTAATATTTAATACTAATACTGCATTAATTATATATTATATTAGGGACTTTTATATTTTGCATGCATATTATATATATTTATATCTTACTGTTTGATAAAAATAAAATAGGTAACAATCTTTTAATAAAATAGATTTTTATGAATTAATTTAGCATGCGGCCTAGCTATTACCCCATTAGGTGCGCACTTTTACCCCGATACTGGGGTAAAAAGACGCATTTGTTATAATTTCTAATTATTTAGAATTTTTGGTATTTGCTTTGGTAAAATCAACTTTTGACCGGAAAATTTAAAACCACAAATAAATATTTATGATAGGAAAACAATATAACAATATTTCTAAAACGTGTTTACTACCATATAACAGCTGTTAAATGTTAGGTGCGCCATTATAACCCAGGTTACTCTATTCTACGCACAAAACTATTGCTCGTAGCATGACTAAATAAATAAATTAGTCATGGCTCGTAGTGTTCTCTTCTCTGCATTTTATTGGTCGGCAATGTCTATAGAACAATTTTCTGTGATATATAGAATCATGAATAAGGAGACCCAACTCCGTTTCAAACGTCCCCAAATGAGTCGCACGATTGAACAGCCACAGGCTGCGCTGCGTACGCTAGGGTTGCTACTTTAACTTTTAACTTTTAACCATGATAAAATTATAAAAATTATTTTATCATGCTTTTAACCATCATAGTATAAGGATTACCAGGTATTCATGTTTTGTGCATAATTGTATATTATTTTATAAATATGTGATTCTTTAGAAGCAAATTTGAGTATAACGATACATAGATCGGTATAAAAACGCATAGTATCGGGCTCATACTTGCTGTGAACAAATAAATAAAAATCAAAAGTCAAATTGTATAAAATAACGATGTTAACGGATTGCAGTCCTGTAAAGTATTTAAGTAAAAGTATTAGAGTAGAAGTATTCAAATATTTTTTTGTATTAAATACTTTTTGGTATTGACTATTGAATACTTTGGTTTTTTATTTCGAACATTTAATTTTTATTCGAAATAATTGGTTGGAAAATATTATTGTCAACTACAATGATAGAATAATAGTTTTATTTAGTATTCTGTATTTCTGTGTTAGGTGAAGCCTGAAGGTTTGTGAAAACCAGATTTCTGAAAATAGTTATTGAATAACAATATTCCCTTTCAACTATTAGCTAACTATTAGACAACCTACTACCTATGTGTTATTTATATTACGATAGTTAGAAACCCGCTTTAAAAACCAAAAGTATTTGAAAAGTATTTGAGTAGTATCTTAAATACTTAAAAAAAATGTATTTGAGTATTTACTCAAGTACTTTTTAAAAGTATTCTGTACAGGACTGACGGATTGCATAATTTAATTATTATCAGTCTTGGAAAGTATTTTAATACTTCTATTTATATACTTTTTGAAGTATTTATATGGCATTCTAAATACAATTTTTCAAGTATTTTGAATACTTTTTAAAAGTATTTTTATCAAAATTTAAATACTTGTATTAAAATACTTTAAAGTCCGTTTTATTAATTTTATATGGTTTCTGTATTGGAATTTTTTAAACAAACTGATAGTTAAATAGTTTTCAAATACCTAGTACCATATTAATACTTAATATCACTTTTTATTTTATTTTTTCATTGTGACATGCGGCATGGGACACACTGTATAATACCTATGTCCTATACATGTATATTATATAGCATAAAATTAAAAAAAAAATACTTGTATTTGTATTCAAATACCTTGTGAGTATTCGTAAAATATATTTTTATAATAGCATTTTAAAAGTATTTTTGATATTATATAGTATATTAAGGCGGGATCCCACGACTCGTGTATTTGACGAATATTTGGTATTCGAGGATACTCCCCGAATAGTGGGAATGGAGTACTTATACGAATATTCGCTATTTGTTATTCGCCACCTTCCCGTCGATTGTCGGTAATTTGCCGATTATTCGAGTATTTGTGGATATTCGTCAAATACACGAGTCGTGGGATCAGTGGTCGAAATGGCTCAAGATAAGTGGAGGGATGCCTTACAATTCAGATTTCCTGATATCATTACAACATTCTTCATACCTTGTATAGTATTATTTTTTTTTATAGTTCACATTTTGTTTATGCATCAAAATTCTACAATCTTTTTCTATCATAAATAATCTTTAAATCTAAACAAATAAATAACATATTTTCAAGCCTTTAGCAAAAAAATTAGAGGGATATCATCCCTCCGTATCCCCCCACTTCGATCACTGCGTGGGATCCCCCCTTTACACACATAATAAGCACATCTTCTCTGCATCGTGGTCAATAACTTAATTAACTTTCCGCATATTTGATACGTAGGTAACAAAGTGTTGTTAACACCATAATTATCAGTTAAGGCGCCATGTATATAATATATTATAGCATAGAACAATAT
>NC_042494.1:89875112-89894818 GCF_005508785.2 Acyrthosiphon pisum | reverse complement strand
ACCTATACTAAAATTACTTAATTACATGTACTATTTCAAACAGATAAATTATTAAAATGCATAGTAAATTAATGTTTTAATATACCTTTGAGAAATATTAATAATAGTATTAAAATTTAAGTATTTAAACAAATTGAGGGAGGTAGAGGTATAAACAATTTATCTCTAATTTATTTTTCGGCTTCTTATCTCCAGCCACTCAAGCCACGACACCTCCATCACATGCACTAAGTGCAATAATTATTGTAAAACAACATTTACAGATTGTGTATATTTAAATAAACGTTAAAAAAAAAAAAAAAATTATTTAAACTTTTTCCATAAACACTTAAAGTCTAAAGAAAATAAGCATTGATCTAGGATGTTCATATAAGTCTATCAACCATTTAGCATATAGATATGTTTCTATCCCCAGGAACTCAGTTAATATATAATAATATATAGGTAATAACATTTATTTTATAATATACAATAAATACTATGAATATATTATAAAATCAATGGTGATAGGTACAACTGAGTAATAAATGCTTATAAAAAGATATTCAAAATATATGCATTTTGGTAACACATAGGTAATATGAATACTAGTATAATACTAGAACTAGCAGTATTATGAATTCTATTTAAAATCAATATATTAATTAATAATTAATAATTATTATTTGTTAGTTATAACACTTTGAAAGCATTATGTATGATAATTTAGTGGATTAACTCTTACATTTTTCATATATTTTTTTGGTAACAGGAAATTTAAAAATTACAATTTAGTTAATTTAGTTAATTATATTTAATAATATTAAAGTTGTATTTGATTAAAAGAAAGTATTTAAATACATGTATACAAATAATTTAGATCATAGAAGTCATTATGCAATTGAAAAATTTTGAATTTTATTCCTTAAATCATAATATATTTTAAATTTTCTATAGTTTTGGTGTACTAAAGTGTTCGTTTTTCGGCCTCTTTAGGACATATAGCGCTCCCGGTGGTGACGACTATCTGTAGTAAAATTTTCAATCAAGTTTTCAAACAAGTGACGACACCTTATCAATACACCTTGATTCCGAACATTACTCTATGATTCCGAATCACGATTTAAGATATATACCTTAAACCGTATTCCGAATTTATGTAGGTACATTAAATTATCAGAGTTATTGAACGATTTATTTTACATAAAAAAACAAATTGTATTTTATAGTGTTTATACTATTAATTGAGTGTTGAGTTTAACACTGTTCGAGTACTGTGTAAGGTTCGAATGTTGTGTTAAACTAGATCATTCAATATTTTACGCTACACTATTTTTAATTCGATTATATTTTGCATTACTTGCTGTAATGACCATTAATGAAGATTTATTAAAATCTAAATTAACAGTTGCACTTGACGCATCATATGTGGTAAGTTTAATATAATACACTTTTTAGTATTAAGGCGGTTTATTTTATTTTTCCCATGTACAGTTTTACTCGGCAGTTAATCATTTTTAATCCATCTACTTATGTCTTACAATTTTATTTGTACACTACTAAAATATTTTTCCTTAATTATTTCATAATTTTAATTGTTTAAAAATGATTGAAGCTAAAAATGCTTTGATAAATAATAACTTTTAGAGTATTTAGAAAAAAAAAAATACTGATTTTAGAATATATTTTATTTATAGTTCACCAGTTTCTCTGATGTTATTTTAACTATTATTAATAAAAGGTTAAAAGGACATTTTTTGACACCCTTTTTGCTATTTTTTTGCTTCAACGTATGTAGTTGAGCAATCCAGAAAACGATGGTTAATTCAGAATTGGCCGTCAGGTCTGACTTAATTTTGAAGTTACAGCTTCCACCGAGATCCACATGTGGTTTTACATAACTAGTCGAGATATGTTTTTAGTTTTAAATGTCCGAGAAAGTAAGTGACAACGCCGGGTGGACATGAAAATACTATACATCTAAATTAGCTATAACTTTAAAACTAAGTCCAACCACTAAATTCTGACTTTACAATCATTAAGTTAAAACAAAAAAAATTGCAAAAATGGGTGTCTGGTAAAACAGAAAAGTTCTTTTTTTATTTTAGGTATCATTAAGTTTTGTATCAAATTCTTTATAACCTTTAAAATTAATGTAACTTGTGCTTAATAAAAACGATAAAATATTAAATAAATACATTTTGTAAATAATACATAATAATATTATGCATTTATGTATAATCAGACACGTATACAAAAAAAAAAAGTATGGAGGGTTCATGGTAGTTTTCGGGGGGAGGGGCATGAACCATCAAAGCCCCCTCCCCTGTATATGTGCCACTGGATAATATTAATATTATAAATGTTTTATTCTTAGAACATAATATCGTATTTAATATAACTTATTAGGTAAATAAAATAATACTTGAATAAGATATATTCTTAATTTTTTATGGTCATACAACTGATCTTCAGATAATTGTCACATTTGGGTTTCCAATTCTATTTGCTACCTATAATTCTTTAAATTGGCTGCATTCGGTTTATAGTACAAAAACAATTTTTTACTTATAGTTAACAGCTTAATTCAAGTGAACTATCACTACATATTTATTCTATAAGATATAACAAAATCTTATACAATTTATTCGAAGACTTGACAAATACAAATATAATAATTTTATTCTAATATATCTGATTTGAGGAAGTAGCGGTATATCAAACATTTTTAAAGGACTTTGTTTCATTATACAATTTTAGACTTTTTATAAAACATAATCCATATTTATTTCAAACTGGGGCAGTAAAATTGTTGTGAAGTATCAAGCAACTACAGGGTGGGACAGTTAAATGGTTGATGCTAACTTGTTGGTCAGTTGGTTGGGATTATCTACCAGTTTGGTGTGGAAGCTTTTTTAATAGAGAGCAGCAGTTTCATTGATTGAGAGTAATTTAAGGAGTCATTTGAGATGAACCAGGGTGCGCCATTGATTAAGCGCAGAGCCGCAGACAAATGTTTTGAAAAGATTGTAGTTATTTTATTTAAAGTCTTAGCAGAGCACTGGATTACGATTCCATGCTCCGTATAAATACAAATTACAAATAGTAGTTGAAGAGAGTTTTATAAAGAATGATTTTGATGGGTGGTTAGGTTAGAGTGAAGGAGTTAGCAGATGAAGTCTGGTACTTAGTTACTTTGTTTGTCTTTGAGATGAAGATACCAGGTTAAGTGCTTATAACTTATAATTGCATGGGTGCCTCCGATGATAGGTATCTTCACCTCCTATCCTATTAATTTTTGTTTTCATTTTATCTAATATGCTTATTGTATTACTATAAACACAAATTTTAAATTAACCTTCTTTTGTAATAATTGAAAATTGATAGCTGATTTACTTATGGTTCAACAATATATAAAAATATTCAGCTTTTATCCAAAAATCATTTTGTTATCAGTTCAAATTTTGTAAAAAAAAGATAATTTCAAAACTAATCCCAGAAAAAAAATCCCCGACCCTAGGGAAAAAAAATAATACTACAATATTACTCACAACCACATGAAAATGGTTGAACAAATATTTTTTAAACATTAATTAGTATCTATAATTAACGTTTACAACATTATTAATATTGAATTACAAATACCGCAAATACGTATATTATATTATATTTTATTATAAAAAAATTATGTATAATATTTTGTTTTAAATTAAGAAAATATATTTGTGTGATTCAACTTAATTAACTTAACAACTTCACAATATAGCATATCAAAATATTTTGAATGATCGATACATCAAATAATATTGTTAAAAACATAGTATACAAAAATATTTTACAAAATTTAGGTAATAATAATAATAACTATCAAACAATAATTTATTGAATGTAGGCACGAGGCATATTACACATAATACATTATCGTAATTTAAAACAAAATATTATTTTTAATATATAATTTTTTTAATAATATTATATAGTATATGTATTTGTAATTAAATATTAATAAAGTGGTAAATGGTAATTATAGATACTAATTAATGTTCAAAAAATATTTATTCATGTTGCATGTGGTTTTGAGTAATATTGTAGTCTGGGGATTTTATTTCCTATTACCTTTCAAAACATTAATACTTTTTGATTATCGAGTTATGTCTGCTTTCTCTTGTGTGACACAAGACACAAGTTGTGTCTTGTATTTTCAGTAAATTGTAATCACTGCATACTATACAAACTTTGGATAATATTTTTGTAACTTATGAATTCTCAATTCTGATAAGCGTCATTCGTTACATTTATTTATTATACCTAATTATATAATTATATCTTAATTCGTGATGTAAATATATAAATTATACCACGTTGTTTGAAATATCATATTGTGTAAATATACAGTATAATATTAACTATTATATATATACTATATTGGGCATCCATGAAAATCAATTCGATATTTTGATATTCAAATTATTATCATTTATCAGCGGAATTGCGGAATGCCGAAATAGTGGTAACGTCTCGTGGTATAATGGTATAATATTATGTCAGAATAAACTACCATGGTTCTGGTTTTACTCCGCTGCTTATATATTTCTAAGATATTGTAACTTTTATAATTTTTTTATAGAGTCTTGGCACTTTTCAGTAATTATTACTTATTACTCTAGTCTCTAATTGGCTGTGGCAGTTACTTGTTCAGTATCAGATAAATTATCGGCATTTAGATAAATGTATTAAAATGTTGGTATATTTTAGTATTTAATATTTTATTTGATTGTTGTTGACCACGAATATTAAAAGTTAAAACTTAACAAATATATTAATTATTAATTCACTGTTTTGAATTACGATTTTCCAATTGAATAATTTATCGTGGGTTTAATTTTGTAAGTTATTTTGTAATTAATAAGTATTGTTTTAATATAATTACCTAAAATTCAAAATATTGTCTATATTTTGTATGTGATTTAACTAGTGAATTATTACATTTTGAATCTTGATCAATATTAAATGCGAGCGGAATGCAATCAGAAACGCCAAAGAAAATATTTTCCAGTCTTCTGGTAATAATCCTTGATGTTAACCCAGCTCAAGATACTTTACTTAGTGGAGAAATAAAGCTATCATCCATACTTAGTTCTGTTGTAGCTTTTGCTAATTCTCACTTAATGCTTCGAACCCATAATAAAGTTGCTGTACTTGCGTCTGACCCAAATAGTTGTGATTTTATATATTCCGATCAAGATGAACTTGATTTTAAAAAGAAAACAGTCAGTAGTTGTAAAATGGGTGGAAGCCAATATGAATTGTTCAGTCACATAGATCGTTCTATCAAATTTAACATTGTGAAATTTCTCAAAGATGCGGCAGAAGAACCACATATGTCTAGAGATACTGTCTTTGGAGCATCTTGTGCTAAGGCTTTATGCTATATAAACAGATTACAAAGTAATCTATTTCCAGGCGAAACAATGAATTCAAGAATATTAATTATATCTGGTTGTGATAATGAAGGAGACAAATACATACGTTGTATGAATACATTTTTCACAGCTCAAAAACAAAATGTAGCCATTGATGTATGTAGTCTTACACATGATGTCACTCTTTTAAAACAAGCATGTTACATCACTGAAGGTTCATATTTTCGTATGCCTAAATTAGAGGGATTATTACTGTATTTACAGTGGATATTTTTGACGGAACCTTCTTCTAGGAAAAAATTAGTTATACCATTAGCTCCACAGTTAGACTTCCGACCTTTTTGTTTTGTCATGGAACCCTAACAGCAATTGGTTTTGTGTGTTCATTATGTTTAACTATTTATTGTAAAATAAGTCCTATTTGCACAACTTGTGAAGCAGTTTTCAAAGTACGATCAGCCATTGCAGTTAAACCTAAAAAGAAGAAAATTAAAACAACAAGTGTAAATAATTAAGTTTATTTTCAACTTAATTACCATAATTTTTATAAATAATGATAATTTTTAGAAATATAATACAAATAGTAAAAATAGTTGGGAATTATTAATGTTGTAAAATGTATTATTTACTTAAACTTGTATTTTATAAATTTTACTAATTATAATAAGTGGTTTTTTAAATTGTACAACACAAAAAGAAAATCTTATAAATTTAAAATTTTCTGAAGAAGACTGCTCTCATTGAATATATTTTCTAATAAAATAATGTGTTAAAATATGTGCCCTGTGTTATTTTTTAGTAGCAATTGACTTATATCATTATACATACTATGATTGAAAGTATATAGGTAGGTAGTATATCACATTCAACTGTTCTTAAGATTTTGCTTTTTTGAGAAAAATAAAATTAAAGACCAAAAAACTATAGTTACAATAAAAAATAAAAAATAAATTACCTATATAGTTCTATATTAAATGTAAATTTAAGAAAATAATTCAAATTATTTTTGTTTAAAAGCAAATTCAAGTTAAATAGGTATATATTATAAATATTTTTTACATATTATCCTAATTTAGATTAATTAAAAGGTCGTATTATTTACAATTTCCATTTTTATTTTTCCAGAACAATCATCATTTCTCGTGAAAGCAGGTGTCTCATTTTGATTTATGAGTTTATATTGTGATACAATGATTTACAAAAACTTAATACCTATATACTTGAAAAAAGTACTTGATGAAAAACTTATCTTAATGATTGCTGTATTATTTCGTTGGTTTGTCAGCTTGCATGATTATTCTGGAAAATCAAAAACTCCGATGTATGGTGATTATGAAGCCCAACGGCATTGGATGGAAGTTACAGTTTCTTTACCAACCACTCAATGGTATTTTAATTCATCCGATAATGATTTATTATATTGGGGTCTCGACTATCCACCATTGACAGCCTACCATAGTTATTTAAATGGTTTAGTGCTTAAAAGAATCCTTCCAGAGTCCATCCAGCTCAGTACATCTAGAGGTTTTGAGTCAAAGTTTCATAAACTACTCATGAGGTATTCTGTGCTTATAGTTGACTTATTGATATTCATACCAGCCGTTTGTTGGTTTTTCAGACAGTTTTTCAAAATTAAAAATAATAACCAAATGAGTCAAACAATGACCATTGCAATGACATTGTTATACCCAGGATTAATATTAATAGATCATGGACATTTCCAGTATAACTGTGTGTCTCTTGGTTTATTTGTAGCAAGTGTTGCTAGTATGTTTACCAATAAAACCATCTTCACTTGCGTTTTGTTCAGTATGGCCTTAAACTACAAGCAAATGGAGTTATACCACGCTTTGCCATTTTTCTTTTATTATATTGGATTTATTTATGAAACTTATAAAAAACATTCATTCATTACAGCTCTAAAGACATTGTCTATTCTTGTATTGAGTGTGATGATAACATTTCTGCTATTATGGCTTCCTTTTATTAGTGATCCTAAACAAATGTTTCAAGTCATACATAGGATTTTCCCATTAGAACGAGGTGTTTTCGAAGACAAAGTTTCCAATATATGGTGTCTAATTAATGTTCTTTATAAGTTGAGGAATATGAATAATCATACCATGGCTACTATATGCCTAATGACGACATTCATCTCAGTGATGCCCACGTGTCTGGATCTTTTAAAAAATCCTTCTAAAATAAAATTTTTACTTTCATTGATTAATTGTTCGTTGTCATTTTTCCTATTTTCATTTCAAGTTCACGAAAAAAGCATACTTTTGGTCGCCATACCAGTTTTGATGTACTCTCCTCAAAGTGTTTTTATGTGTACTTGGTTTGTTACCCTGACAACATTTAGCATGCTTCCACTATTAATAAGGGATAATTTGTTAGTCCCTTTTATTTCTTTATCGTTAATTTATTTTATTGTGCACTATAATATTGAAAAATTAATTTCACAACAAAAAGAAACATCAAAATTATATTTATTACGTAATTTATCATTATTTGGATGTGTTATATTAACTTTTTGCGCCATAGCATTAAAACCGCCCCCAAAATATCCAGATTTATGGCCTTTGATTATATCTGTTTATAGTTGTATGCATTTTGTATTGTTTTTGATCTATTTTAACTTTAGTCAATTAATGTTGCAAATTCCAAAAAAAAAACTGTATTAAGTTACTTAAAATAAATTAGTTCTGTTATTGGGATTTATTAATTTAATTTTCATAAATATTTAAAATTGGTTAGTATGATTTTATTTGTATTTAAAGTGAATATCATAATAATTTATTATAAAAGCTTAAACTTAATTGTTTGTTTAAAATTTAAAATGTTAAAAATGTATACTACATGTACTGGTAAATAAATTTATAAATAATTTTGTCTTTAATTTAAAAATACAAATTTTGTGTCAACTGTCCATAGTCATTTAATTTGTTTTGTATATAGATAATACATTTATAAATTTTATTTTCAAGTAGCTTTTAAGAAAACCATACCATAAATTGGCAAACTTAGAAATATGACATTATTATTAATATTTAAGTGATTATATTATTATATAGTTATTGTACAATTATTAAATATAAAGTAATTATGATTATATCAATGTGAACATTTTAGTTTTTTCTTTTCATTTTACACCTCAGGCCTGTATATGTTATCAAAATTAATATATTCAACGCAAGGATAATGTCTACTTGCAAATACTTTATAAGTCAGAATGACACTGTTGATATGACACATTTGCACATAAGAAACTGCTACAACTAAGGATACACATGTGGCACTCCTAGTGTCGGCTTGCCTGTTTAAAAACTATAGCATTACTAACTTGTCAGTCTGAGTACAGTAGAGGGAGGAAATGGTAGGCTCTCAGTAGTCAGTACTGATAACGCTCATGGTTCACAATATAATACATAAATAAGTAAATAACATATATTAGAACAAAAGTACAATATATATAGAACTGTTATTGAAGTCTGATATCTATTCAGTATGATAATATATTATAACAAAATAAAGGAAAAATTAACATTTTGTCAACTAATATTAAAATTCTGGGGCTATTTATTTAAAATAACCCATAGAGGGCTTATATCTAAATCAATAAAGGATATTTTTGGGAGGGGCTAAATCTTAGTCAGAGGTGGGGTTAAATCCTCACTAGCCGCCCACATCTAGTTGTGCTGCCAATGCTAAGGTCTGGATTTCAATGCAAAGTGCATTTTGTTTTGGGTGATAGACCAAGCATGCCTAACCTACGGCCCGCAGAAATTTTCCAACTGACACCTTAAAATTTTATAAAATTAGAAATTTGTCTAGGTAGACACTAGGTAGGTAGTATAAAGAAAATAAAAATTATAATTTAAAAAAAAAAAAATGTTATTTTAATAAGCTTTAAAGAATTATAAAATAAATTACAATTGTGTAGTTTCTATTTTCTAATGACGAAAACAAATTGTTAACTAGCGAGTAGCAACTAGCATGGAAATATTCAATGAACTAAGATACCTTAAAGTATATTCGGCCTGCAGTATAAATATGAATTTTGAATGTGGCCCCCAATTTGAAAAGGTTGGGTACACCTGTCTTAAACAATGCTTTCCATAATTTGTTTCATGAAACAGATACTTCAACAGTGAAACTTTTATTTTGCATTTTGTTGCATATTTTGAGTATTTTTTAATAATTTTGTTAGTTTTAATGTATATCATGTATATCATGTATATCATTCGACTGCAGTAACAAATTGTATTCGTCTTTTTACTTTTCACTATTTTTCCTTAGGCCTATACAGAAAGATAAACATGTATCCAATAGAAAAATGTGTATGCCATGATTGTAATTTATAAACGTTCCTAACTTATTATCAAATTTTGGTTTTTTTTTTTTTTGATAAATGTTATTTAAAAATTATTGTTAAATTAGGGAGGTGAACATAATAAAACATTGTATTAAAAAAATAATTTTATATGTCAATTTTTAAGGGCATTATTATAAATGTTTTATGGACATTTTTAGTCATTTTTCAAGTTAACATTTATTTAATATTATATTATAGAATATAAATACAGAATTTTCTTATAAACTCAATTTGAATTTCTAATTCAATATTCTCAAAATAAAATTCTATTGCATTAAGAGAAACTTTTCTGTGTAGATAAATACAGAATGACCTACTAATTACTTTACATTACTCCCCATTAATTTAAAATAAAAAAACGGAAAACAATAGTTTAGTACTTTAGTACATGGATTATTGTCAATGTCATGTTATACGCTTGAACATTTAATATTTATTATATAAATACTAAGTATTATAGATAAAATATTATTCAGTCAGTGTAGTTGATTAAAAAATTTAAATAGTTTAAGAAATGTCATGAAAAGTAAAGTGTGTAATAAGTAATAACTAATAATTTATAAAATTTACTTTATCATCTACTTATCAATTTTTATTAAAACAAAACTACATAAATTATTCTTATTTTATCAGGTTTTTATGTTATTATTATGACCCAATGTTTATAAAATAAACTTACTAACATTTTTATTCATAGTACTATGGTATTGATTGAATAACAATTTTTTAATGGTATATAAATATTAATTTATTTTATATATTTTTCATTTTAGTCTGTCAATGATGATTCCGATGGATGTGGTGCTAAATTTAGCGTAGTTGTGGTATCTGATAAATTTAATGGTAAAACATTATTACAACGTCATCGGTGAGTAGTTTCTTAGTAACTGTTGCCTATTATATTTATTTTTAAATCATCAGTACAATTAATAATTTCATAGGAAGTTTTGTATTTGTACACTAATTAGTATTATAATTGAATAGCATAATATTATGTGAATTATTGTTAACAAATATATTATAGATGTTATTAGTTATTTAACTAAACTTTTAATAGAAATGTCATAATTTGTATAATATGCAACTCAGAGTCACAGCTTATAAGTGTAAATTAATTTAAAAAATAATTAAATTTATTATTTGTTATTTAATAACATATAGCTAAGTCATACAACCTAGATTCATTATTTTCTGAAGTGTTTTTAACCAAGGATATAATCTGTTAATGGTACTTCATGAAAATAGTTGTTATAGCTATTGTCTATTGATATTGATTATTGTAAATATTAAACATTAACATATTAAGTAGGTACTAGAAAATAATTATTTAATTTGTTTCAAAATATCACTAATCGTTATATAAATTATCATAATTCTTTATTTTGTACATAGATTTTTTGTGTTATCTCTTTCTATTTTATTCATGCTACCTGGTGCATTTATATAATACATCTTGAAATCTACAAAAAAATTGCTCTTAACATTTCCATTGACGTGTATTTTTTCATTTCACATTTTTAAGGATATTGTGTGTCTAATATGAAATAGTTATCAATTGATTGTCACTATTTATATATTATAATTTATAATTTATATATTATTTCATGAGGCACTAGTTATCATTTATTTGCCAGTTTTCAAAAATAAGAAATGAGAAGAGCAGTTTTACTAATATATATCAGATATAAAGGGACATTCTGACATATTTTAAAGTATTTTATGTTATCAAAGGTCAATTTTTTTATGAGTGAGGCCTATTTGAACTATATTTGCTGATTAAAACTTCCAATTTTTATCAATATTCAAATAATTAATTGAATCGTTCAATTTAAGAACTAACTATCAAGTTTTTCTTTAAATTGTATTTTGTATTACTTTTTTAGTAAGGTTAAATATAGTTAAATAGTTAAAGATAATAAAAAGAAAGTTGATTAAGAATCTAGTTATAAATTATTTATAAATCACTACCTAATGAGTAATTATATTATTACATAATTATAAATTTACTATTAATACAGACATTGATTAAGTACTACTAGGTTGAATTTTATAATACAATGTGTGTAGAAACTAGAGAAACATTCTTATGTACGAATTGCATAAAATGTTTCCAAACACTTTAGGCATCCAGTATACATAAATGTATAATTTATTAATTTATGTTTTTTTTTTTCAGAATGGTAAATGAAGTGCTAGCTGAAGAATTAAAAGAAATACACGCGTTCTCACAGAAAACATTGACAACAGAACAATGGAATAATTTAAATAAAGTTTAATTGCTTTATAAATTATAGATCAAGACCTAGTATTACATTTTGTCAAGACTTAACATTTTAACATTATTCGTATTCTATAAAAATGAGTTCTAATATACAGTTTGAAGTAACAGCGCCTGGAAAAATAATCCTTTTTGGTGAACATAGTGTTGTATACGGGAAACCAGCGATCGCATGTGCTATTGATCAACATACTACTTTAACATTTACTGAAAGTTATTGTAATAACCAAGATTTGAATACTATACCATGTCGCATTATTTTGCCACTCATAAATTATTCAGGAATGTTGACAATTCATTTGGATGCAAAACCAACATTTTCGCCTACCACATATTTTCAAGAAACCTTGAACAAATTAAACAAAAATGAACCTTTTCTCAATGAATTAGATACATTATCTGGTAATGAAAAAAAAACACTTACTGTTTTACATTTTATTTTTGGAGGAATTTTGTCATGCTATATGAAACAATTGAAAAATGTTTCATTCACTATTGGAATCACATCTGTATTGAAGTTGGGAGCTGGAACTGGAAGTTCTGCATCTTATTGTGTTTCTTTAGTAGCAGCTTGTTTGGCCTACGTAAAGTTTAAAATCAATTCTAATGTAGAAATACAATTTGATCCGTTATTGGACGATTTCCATTCACAGAGTGGTGACAATCTGCTAATTATCGAGGCATTTACTGACAACATATCATTCAGTGACGGGGTAATATATTTTTGTAAATATCATCTTTTATTATTTACAGTTTTACCTAATAAAAATACTTCTATATATTTCAAAGGTTTTTATATAATAAATAAAATTAATTAAGGTCTCATGTTTATTTTCCAGGAAAAATGTTTGATAAATAGATGGGCTTTATTAGCAGAAAATTTTATACATACTAAAGCTTCAGGATTAGATAATACTATTTGTACATATGGGACAATGGTTCAGTACACAAAACTTAACAGCCATAAATTATTGGAAGCTCCTGAATTAAAAATTCTTTTGATATATTCAGGTTTGTTTTAAAAACTTTTTTTGAATTAATAAATTATTATTAATAAGTAATAATAATGGCTTGGTGTGACGCGGCCATTCGATGCTATTGTGGCAATTGTGTAAATGCTCTGGGTGTACGTATCAGCCAGTGTTGCTTGCTCCTGGATGAGTGACCACCCGGGATTTTTAGCTCTAATCCTTGCCACACTTACAAACGTGTTTCAACCAACTGTTCCCTCCTCCAACAAGCAAAAAAAACAGATAATGGCCATAGTTTCTGCACTTAAGCTCAATACAAAAATAATAAGTAGTAACCTAGAATAGATAAAATAGATGGACTGAGCAGTAAGGTGCTTATTTTTTAAATATTTTTGTATGTATTATTATTTTTTTAGTAAATTTAATAATTAAAATTTTTTAAATAATAAATAATCTCTTTCAAGCTTAACTCAACAATTGTTTTCACTCTACTTAAATTACAGGTTGCCAAGAGTAGACTGTACAATGTACTATAACAATTATTAAAAAAAATTTCTGAAACATTTTTAAAATGTAATAAATGTATTTAATTTCTCTTAAATTACTATAACACCCTTGACACTCATCCTAAACAGTATCTTACATCTTACATTTTACCTATATATAATTTCACTATAAAATATATATATTTTAAAACCTGTAGTTAATAAGATCAATGATTTATTTTAAGGTATTGAAAGATCTACTGGAAATGTGGTGCAGAGTGTACGCACAAAATACAATGATGACACTTATCAACCAATTCTCGATGCCATTTTTAATTCTATAGGACAAATTGTAAATTCAGCAGTCAATGCAATTGATCAAATGGCTCAAAACCCACTACAAGAACTCCAACAAATTAGTGTATTGCAAGTGAGTAATTACTTTTTAATATTAAATTTTTATATATAACATAACCATTTTTTTCAATTAGACTCTCATGGATATGAACCAAGGTTTGCTGATGTCATTAGGTGTATCGCATGAAACATTAGATGCTATTGTGGCAATATTAAAAAAGTTTGACCTCCATGCAAAGTTAACTGGTGCTGGAATGGGAGGATATGCTATATGTCTTGTTCCTCCAAATATTCATAAATCTAAAATACAAACATGTATGCAAGAATTAAAAATTTATGGTTTTGAATCTAATATTTGTACAATTGGTTGTCCTGGAGTTAGAATACAAACTAAATAGATTAAGAAAAATTGTCTTTAATTATATACAGTATACACTATATTATTGTATTTAGTCTATAAACAATTTATAATGTTCTAGTTAAAATTTAATAATATATTTAAAAAAAAAAAAATTATACAATGCAAAATATTATATGAAACCGTATATTTGAAAATATTTTTTAAAAAAGTAGTGTATTGTAGTATAGTTGATAGCATTAAACCCAATAAGTTCAATAATTTATAATTTGTTTTTTTATAAGTCCTTTGTTTTTTGCCTTGTTATTACAAAACATAATTGTTAATGACCTTTCACACTGAATTGTGTTGTCTTCTTATGTATAGTATAATAGTATACTATATTCACTACATATACAGTGGCAGTAAACTCCATATGATGTCTGGCTTAACGCTCATATAGATAAGATATTATACACCTATATTTTTTTCTGATGCCCATCTAAATTACAGGGAAATGGTTTTTAATAAGGTAGGTACAGAAGGCCTCATGGATAAGTTTTGCATGAGGCCTTCTAGTATTTGTGACTACCATCATTTCAATCTTAAATATGTTACTCAGTACTCACAATGTATCAATACGTTTCAACGTTTCAGTTTGTACATGTTACCTACAATAATTGAATTTATTTCAATTCAAAATCACTCAAACCACACCACGCATACCACAGTGTAATAAGGCACATATTCAGGGGGGGGGGGGGGGGTTAATAGTTGTGTAATTTTTTTACATATATAGATTATAAGAACCCTCCCAATTTTTTTTTTTGTGTACATGCCAAGTGTTATGCATCCTTAATTACTGAATGTACTTACAGTAAAATGTAAATGTAGAAAATACTGCACTGACTGTGGATATTACTTATTCTGTCTTGGTGGTTACAAAAATACAAAATATTGTCAAGTATAAACTCAAGTTTCAACGCATTTATACATCAGGACAATAATGATTCATAAATTTTAATTTTGAATATTTTATAATAATAATTGAATGGTGGAAATCCATTGAAATTTTAGGGGAGGGGCTAATATTATTAACATAAATGTGAGCGGGTAGGGGCTTTAGTCCTACAAAACTAAAAAAGGAGGGGGCTTGACAGACTTTGGAGGGCAAAGCCCCCTAAATCCCGCCTTGATTTCAGCTAATGAGCGAATAACTATTAAGGCCTATAACTCGTAAGTGCCAAGTGGATTGAAAATTGAATGATGTTCTGTCAACTGTCATAGAATCTGTGGTTCTGTCTTAGTAAGTAATCTGTAACAAACTCAACATAGTAATTTATAATTTTTAGTATAAGTATATAACGTTGGATTGTGTTGCTATATAAACAATTTTTTTTTTATTTTGACATATTTTAAGTTTTAAATGTCTAATTCCGTGGCAATACAAGACAGCAGACTGCTAAAAAATGTCAACTTAAAAGTTACAATCCAATAAGTACTATAAATATATAGTATTTCAGTATTTGTTACAACAATATACATATTACATATTTGACTTATTACCTACCACAGCCCACAAATATGTAAATACCAGTGTTTGGAAGGAACGAATTCCTTTTTAAAGAACGAGAAAATGAACTACCTAGTTCTTTTTTTTAAGGAAAAATAACAAAATTGTTTGTTTCTTTCTAATTTACACAAATAAGTGGTATGTAAAAAGGCGGGTAAGTGGATGTCGCTCTGCTGTACAGTAGGTTACAAGTGGGTCACTGTATAATGGATAGTATTAAATTTGAATTCAATGATATAATATCACTGTATAAGAAAAACGATTCTGAGCGGAGACGGTATTATGTCAGTCTAGGTATAAGTCATAGGATATATTATATACTTATCTATGGTATTAAAAAAAAAATTGACTAATAATAGATATCTATAATAAATTCCAAATTAATCATATCACAATATCCATTAGGTACTTATAACGCGTTAGAATACTTTAGAAGTTTCAAGTACCCACGAATAATATTATACTATAACAAAAATAGTTATTCTAGGTTTTAATATATAATTTCGTCCAAATTCGAACTTAAAATGACTATAAAAATAAACTGTTATGTATTTCTTAGAATTTTTGGTAACAGAATTAACTACTTACATTGAATCTTTTTTTAAATTTTCAATCCTTAGATAAAAAAGTTGAACATTTTATGCATTTTTAACTACAAAATAATTATTCAATTTTAAATTTGATAAATGTTGTCAAAATTCGATCTTTAAATGCTTATAAAAAAAAATTGTGCCTATGTATTTTTAATATTTTTCAACTACTATTTTAACAATATATCAGGAGCTTTGTATTCAATTTTTACACTTTTTTACCCAACAGATAAAACTTTATTGATATTTATAAAAAAAAAAACTCAAAAAATTTAAAACTGATCATGTCCGTAAACAGCTCAAAAAGAGTCAAATTATTTCAACATTTTATCATGTATAGAAAATGCTAATATAAACATTCAGTGAAATGTTCAAGTATCTACAGTCATTCGTTTTTCAATTAAAACAAAATAAGAAAATCGTAACATGGGAAATCGAGTGAAAATCAAATGTAAAAAGGTGGGTAAGTGGATGTCGCTCTGGTGTACTGTAGGTTACAAGTGGGTCACTGTTTAATGGATGGTATTAAATTTGAATTCAATGATAAAATATCATTGTATAAGAAAAACGATTCTGAGCGGAGACGGTATGTCAGTCTAGGTTTAAGACATATAATTATATAAATATCTAATTTCTATGCTAAATTATGTGGAATTTAATTTGCCTAAATTTTTCTTCTGAAAAACAGTCTTATCAATTATCATTGAGCATACTTCTTATTCCTTATACTATCGTAGATTGTACGGATGTAGGCCATAATATTTTGATATTTTAATTTTTCAGTTTCATATATCACTGAATAATATTTTTAAATTACAACAAAAAACCAAAATATTGATTTTAATATGTAATTTCGTCGAAATTTGAATTTAAAATGTCTGTAAAAAATAACTGTGTTCATATATTTTTTAGTTACAGTATGAACTATTTATGAGAACCTTTGTTTTAAATTTGCAATCCTTAGCTATAAAAACTGAACATTTTATAATTTATTAATTACAATGATTGTAAATTTTCGAGATTTTGTCAAAATTCGATCTTTAAATGCTTATAAAAACAAATTGTGTCTATGTATTTTTAATATTTTTCAACTGATATTGTAACAATATATCAGGAGTTTTGTATTACATTTTTATACTTTTTGGCCCAACAGATAAAACTTTATTGATATTTATAGAAAAAAAAACTAAAAAAATTAAAAACTGAAAATGTCCGTAAACAGCTCAAAAAGAGTCAAAATATTTTCAACATTTTATCATGTATAGAAAATGCTAATATAAACATTCAGTAAAATTTTCATGTATCTACAGTTATTCGTTTTTTAATTACAACAAAATAAGAAAATCGTTACGTAAGAAATCGAGTGAATATCAAATGTTGTAAAAATATGAATTTCAAACGCCCATAAAAATTTAATTTGAGTTTCTTATAGACATTTTTTTTTTGGTAAAGGTAGATTATCCTATAAGGAATCTTTTATTACATTTTAAAATCTTAGATTTAAAAAGAAAAATTTTTATGAATTTATAACTCGAAATAATTTGCAAATTTTCGTGATTTTTCCATATTTTATCATTTTTTGAACTTTAAATGCTTAAAAAAAAAACTGTGACTAACGATTTTTAATATTTTTCATCTGCCTTTGAAACAATATACTAGGAGCCTTCTATTAAATTTTCAAGCTTTTTTATCCAACAAATAAAATTTTATTGATATTTTTAGAAAAAAAACTAAAAAAAAATGGAAAATAAAAATGTCCGTAAAGAGCTCAAATGTTATGGTGTATATAAGATGCTAAGATAAACATTCAGTCAAAATTTCATGTATCTACGGTAATTTTTTTTAAAGTTACACCAAAAACCAAATTCAATTTTGTGAAAAATCGATTTTGCGTAAAAATTCCCGTTTTTCCTTAATTTTTCTTTTGTTTTTCCCGGTGCTTTTGAAAACCACTGGGAAATTTAAATTTTGACCTCCCCAATGCACCAACGATATTCACTTTCTGATCGAACAAGATACTGAAGTTGAAAATCGTAGCATTATTTCGACTACTTATCGTGTACACAGACACAAAAAAAATAAAAAAAAAAAAAAAAAACACACATCATTGTAAAATCAATACATTCATCGTTCCACTCAGAATCTAAAACGATGTGACCCCCCCCCATGGTCTACCAAAATCAACAATAGCACAGAACTTGCAGCAAACAAAAAAAAAGAAACTGCTCCATACATTTTCAAAATCTATTCTATGAACTCAAAAATAATTTCTTAGGACAAGAAATTTATACTGACGCTTCCAAAGGTGAACAAGGAGTAGGAATAACAATTATTATTGACAAATAAATATGTAATAGCATATAAACTTAAAAGGAAATGATTTATCTATACCACCGAAGCTATCGCTATAATAACAGCTCTTAAACATATTGAAAATTATCCACACCAAAACTACAATATATTCACATCTAAAATATATTCCAAGCTAATGACATAGCCACAAACATCATAAATCAACAAATCTTAAAAAATACTTAAAATTTAAAAATCAAAACAAGAATCTATAAGAATCGGCCACACTCACCTCACAGATGGACACCTCTTGAAAAACAAACTAACAACGGAGTTGCCCTTACAGTAAAACATTTTATGACAGAATGCAGATCAAATGAAGAAGAAAGAGAAAAACATAATATACCAAAGAACCTGTATGAAATAATCGGACCTGACTGTCAGCCAGAAAATGCCATGTCATTTCCTCGGGAACATCAAAATGGAGAAATACATTTAAGAGAAATACAAACAAATTGTTATAAGTAAAATATAATATAGATATACCTAAAGCTAAAGATCAATTTAAAAAAAAATCATTATTTTGACTAGGTATTGACAAATATTGAGAATAAGAGAAGAGGTTGAGGGAATGTTTAGAGATTTAAGGTAACTAAAAATATTTTAACTTAAAGATATCTATTTAATGATAATTTGCTATATCCATAAGCATTTAAAATTTTGATAAGAGTATATAAGAGTATAAGAGTATAATAATATCATTATATACGATGAACGATTCTGAGAGGAGACGGATTGTCAGCCAAGGATATTTTATATTAGGTATTAAGTAATAATATACTTTAGAAGTTGCATGTATCCAAAAATAATATTAAAAAATAAAACACAAAACCAAAATTGTTCTTCTTCATTTAAATATCTAATTTTGTACACATTTGAAAATTAAAATAAATAAATAACTACTTATAAAAAAAATTGTATTTTTATATTTTTTAGATTTTTTGGTTACAGTATAATCTACGTCTTATTGCACCTAGGTTTAAAAT
>NC_042494.1:89874228-89875062 GCF_005508785.2 Acyrthosiphon pisum | reverse complement strand
CACTATATATGTATTTAGTCTATAAACAATTTATAATGTTCTAGTTAAAATTTAATAATATATTTAAAAAAAAAAAAAAATTATACAATGCAAAATATTATATGAAACCGTATATTTGAAAATATTTTTTAAAAAAGTAGTGTATTGTAGTATAGTTGATAGCATTAAACCCAATAAGTTCAATAATTTATAATTTGTTTTTTTATAAGTCCTTTGTTTTTTGCCTTGTTATTACAAAACATAATTGTTAATGACCTTTCACACTGAATTGTGTTGTCTTCTTATGTATAGTATAATAGTATACTATATTCACTACATATACAGTGGCAGTAAACTCCATATGATGTCTGGCTTAACCAGGCGCGGACTGGTAAAAAAGGGCGTGGGATGCTGCATAATTTAAAGGGCAAATAAAACAAATTTTGGGGGCAAATTTTAAATATGTAGGTTATTTATAAAATATTTAAATATTTTCTTTTGTTTTATTAAAATATTGTAAATACATTAAAAATGTAAATAGGTGCCAAATTACAACAAACATTCAAAAAATTACAAATTTACAAACTTCTACAGTTGTATGGTAAAAAAATTAAAAATAAATTGATGGTCCATTATTACACATAACACATTCAAATATTATATTTAATTACTTTTAAAATATCATAAATCTGATTTTAGGGATTGCGACATAGGTAGGTAGTAGACATATATGAGTATATGACTAAACAAAGATATACTTGCTACTTAAGTGCAATACCTACTCATATATCTCAGTTATATACTGATATACATTTTTATGTTCACCTACAGTACAATAACTATAATATAAATAAA
>NC_042494.1:89870276-89872842 GCF_005508785.2 Acyrthosiphon pisum | reverse complement strand
ATCCAAGCACTTTTACTGTCTTAAAAGGTGATGACAGACACAAAAAAAAAAATTAAAAAATTATAAAAAAAACACATCATTGTAAAATTAATACATTTATCTTTCCTCTCAGAATCTAAAATGTAAATAATATAATTGTGTGTTTTTTTTTATTGGTCTTAAACTCGGCAACTTGTGTTTATTAAGAAATTAAATGTATGTATATACTCGGGAAAAGGACAGAAAAACAGTAGTTAAATAAATTTTTTTGGACCCCCCCCTTGAATAAATCCTGGTTGCGCCACTGAAGTGTAGAATCTTGTATTATTATATTTTCAAGTTTTTTGGGTGAGGACAAAAATATTAAAAACATTTATAAACAAAAACTAAAATGTCGAAAGCTTCTTATGTCTATAGATATAGTTCAAAAACATCAAAATATTTAGAAGTTGATTATATACATAAATACATTGGATGAACATTGAACATTTTAAGTATCTAGGTACGGTTAATTGTTTTTGAACTACAACGAAATACCAAAAGATTTTTTCAAAATTTGGAGTTAGTGGAATATTCGTTTTTTATAGGTACCTATTTGTTTTTAATTCTTCCTAATTATTAAGAAGTACTTACTTTTGAGTTTTGACCATAAGTTTCAACTAGATACAATTAGGTACCGGAAACTATCTTCAAAGTTGGAGATCAAAGCATTCTTAGATTCTAAATGGATCAATAAATAAATTTATTTCTTTTGACAAAAATGTTGAATCAAAAACAGTTTTTGATATATTAGATTCTGAGTGGAACGATGAATGTATTGATTTTACAATGATGTTTGTTTTTTTATTTTTTATTTTTTGTGTGTCTGTGTACACGATAAGTAGTCGAAATAATGCTTCGATTTTCAACTTTAGTATCTTGTTCGATCAGAAAGTGAATATCGTTGGTGCATTGGAGGAGGTCAAAATTTAAATTTCCCAGTAGTTTTCAAAAGCGCCGGGAAAAACAAAAGAAAAATTAAGGAAAAACGGGAATTTTTACGCAAAATCGATTTTTCACAAAATTGAATTTGGTTTTTGGTGTAACTTTAAAAAAAATGACCGTAGATATATGAAATTTTGACTGAATGTTTATCTTAGCATTTTCTATACACCATAACATTTTCAAAATATTTTGATTTATTTTAGCTCTTTACGGACATTTTCATTTTCCATTTTTTTTCAGTTTTTTTTCTAAAAATATCAATAAAATTTTATTTGTAGGATAAAAAATCTTGAAAATTTAATAGAAGGCTCCTAGTATATTGTTTCAAAGGCAGATGAAAAATATTAAAAATCGTTAGTCACAGTTTTTTTTTATAGCATTTAAAGTTCAAAACTGACAAAATATGGAAAATCACAAAAATTTGCAAATTATTTCGAGTTAGAAATTCATAAAAAATTTTCTTTTTAAATCTAAGATATGAAAATGCAATACAAGATTCCTTATAAGATTATCTACCTTTATCAAACAAAAAATATCTATAAGAAAGTCAAATTAAATTTTTATGATCGTTTGAAATTCAAATTTTTACAACATTGGATATTCACTCGATTTCTCATGTAGCGATTTCCTTATTTTGCTGTAATTCAAAAACGAATAACTGCAGATACATGAAAATTTTACTGAATGTTTATATTAGCATTTCCTATACACCAACAATTTTGAAAATATTTTGACTCTTTTTGAGCTGTTTACGGACATTTTCAGTTTTACATTTTTTTAGTTTTTTTTTCTATAAATATCAATAAAGTTTTATCTGTTGGGCCAAAAAGTGTATAAATTTAATACAAAGCTCCTGATATATTGTTACAATATCAGTTGAAAAATATTAAAAATACATATACACAATTTATTTTATAAGCATTTAAAGATCAAATTTTGACAAAATTTATTAAATTTTAATTTGAAAAATAATTTTGTAGTTAAAAATTTAGATATTATGATATGATTTATTTGGAATTTATTATAGGTACCTATTATAGGTCAATTTGTTTTTAATACCATAGATAAGTATATATATGTCTAATACATAGACTGATATACCGTCTCCGCTCAGAATCGTTTTTCTTATACAGTGATATTGTATCATTGAATTCAAATTTAATACTGTCCATTATACAGTGACCCACTTCTAACCTACTGTACAGCAGAGCGACATCCACTTACCCACCTTTTTTTTTTTATACCTATATGATAAAAAATAAATTACCGTAAACTAGACATTTTTACAAAATATGAATATTAGGTTTTACCTTTTACTAGACATGCCAAAATGTTTAAAATATTACGTTCTTTTTGTGCTATTTGTAGATACTTGAAATTTTGACTGTTTTTAGGTTTAAGTATGATAAAAAGTTTGTTTTTATATAAAAAATAAAAATAAAATACGAGAATCCTCGTAAGCTGTACGTCTTACTGTATTTAAAATATATCGAAACTATAAAGTTACAGTTTTTCTTTTATAACGGATTTAAATTCCAATATTTATAAAATTCATCAAAATCACAAATAGTAGCAATTATTTTTTTAGCTTAATTTTAAATTT
>NC_042494.1:89858446-89869207 GCF_005508785.2 Acyrthosiphon pisum | reverse complement strand
TTACACCCCCCCCTCATCACCGTAAATACGCAACTGGTCATAACTCATAAGTTTATTGACTGAAAGTTTAAAGACAGGTTACTGTCCTATTTCAGAAAATACATGGTGTATATTTTTCATGATGTTTTATTTTATTGCCGTTAGTTTCTGAAGGTATTCTGAAGGTATTTTTAAAAGGTTTGTTTCGTTAAATAATAATATGATAATACAAAGAATTCAAAATTTGTTTTCAATGATTGTTATGTATTTTGTTTAAAAGCCAAACGGAAATTGGTAATTATTTTTTTTTTTTTGTTAATTTTGGTGTTACAGGTAAAGTAAAAAAAATATATAATAATAATATAAACTTAAAAGAAAACACTTAAGTATACATGTTTTTACAATTTGTGCATAACAATATAAGAGTAGCTTAACAATTTGTTCATTATTAAGCTAGATACTATATTTTTAACTAGCAAAATAAAAATTAACATTTTAAGTTATTGACAGTCATAAAAAAAATATAGGTTGTCATAAAATTATAACTGTGAAAAATATATATAGAGACAGAGTAATAGGCGTAATACTTAATAAGAAATATTTTTAATACATTGATTACCTATAATTAATAATAAATACATTTAAAATTAAATGAAGATTAACATACTAAATGTTGTTGTTCTCAAATAAAAATAACAAACGACGGACAACCGCAACAAATAAAAAGGAAACAAGTATTAGCATAATATTTGACCACACTTCTACAATTTAATATGTATTAAATATTAATATTATGAGTTAAATTAGTTAATTGATAAGTTATAAGTAGTAAATTGAACAAAATAATAGAAACGATAAAAAAATAAAAATAAAATATAATAATAGTAAAACAAAGTTATTCAAATTTAGTAGTTAGTTTATAAAACTAAGTTAGCAATGTTGAAATTGAAAACATTTTGAAATACTTTAAGACAATTAAAACACAAAAAAAATGATTGTATTAAAATATTGAATGCAGTGAAATATGTCATGTTAAATAAAAAACATTTAAATATATGAAAATTAATGATTTATAAGCTACTTGTACAGTTGTACATTATTATACTTTTATTGAAGTAGAAAATCTGGTATTAAAAAAGTACTTTTAAAGTCAGCAAAACTATTGTCATACAGCATCTCAGAAAGATTTCATTATAACAATTATAAAATTAAAAATAATTAAAAATATACAATACAATCAAAATTATATCATTAGATATTTATATTATTCTCTCAGATTAAAGAGTCAATTATACATTTGGCATACATTCAAATTGTATTGAGTATTGACTATAATTTTATCTTTGGCCAAAGTTTGTAATTCATATTTAATTTAATTATTGAGTTTTATTAAAAACTAATATAAGATTTTAAAAAGAAATTATGTTTGTTATAACTTATAAATAATTCTTAGTTAGCAACTAACTGCTAAGAAAATTCAAAAAAAAAACCATTAAATAACAATAGAATTTAGGTATATAAGAACATATAGGTTTTCACTAAAAGTGTCATCATTTATTTATTCATATTATATTAGAAATATGATATGATTAAAGAAAGCAAACATTATATTATACTCTACAAATTATTTCACAAAGTCTAAAATACAGACCTGATAAAAATCACTATCACAGAATTAGTTTTAATAACAAAACGACATTTTTAAACTTAATTAGGACATAAATATATAATTTATATATTTTATAACAGCTTATAACTAAAATTGTGTAATTGTTAGAGATTAATGGTTTATTTTTTATTATTTGTCATGAAATTACAGAACTATAATTTAGTAACTTAATTAATAAAATAATTTTAAATTGAAACTACCAAATTAAATCATTATTTCTAACGATTTAGTAAATTTTTTTTTTACTGTTTTTGTTCAAAGAATGCTGCCATATCTTTTATACAAAATTGAGGTGGTCTATCACTAGTACTATGTGCTCTTTGTCGTATCGAACTGTAACAAAATATATTAAAATGTTAATTACTTTACTAAATAATATATACAAATTTATTTTAATTCATGTAAAAATATGTACTTTGAAGTCTGTTTATCTGTTTTTGTTTTCAAAGTATTTTTGTTATTAATTTCGTCAGAAGAAGTTGTACATCCAATCAACTGATTTACTCTTGATGCAACTAAACCTTTAGTTTCTTTTTTAGCACATTTTTTACGTTCTAAACTTTGTGTATACCATTCTTTTCGTTCAGGATCTATAGATAGAGTATCACGTTCATCATAAGTGATTATCTTTACTAAATGTTTTGGTTGTTTAATAGATGTGTTAATATTATTTCCAGGGCATTCGTCTGGAGATTTCAATGTCTTAGCTCTTAGACGTTTAATTATATCATCATCATATTGAATACTTTCAGATGTTTTAAAACGTTCACGGAGAGCTTGCCTACGTTCTTCTTTATAACGGTCAATACGTTCACGTCTTGTAGCATCCATATCAATAGACATTTCAGATTTTTGACAGCTAATTTCTGAGCTTATAAGATTTGGTGATGTTTTTACACGTTCCAAATTTTGATTATCTGTTGGAAAATTAAAAGCATCTAATGAAACTGTACTAGTTACATGCTGACAATTGTTACGTAGTCTTCTATTTTTTATCCATGTAGAACTGTTTTTAGGAGATTTATTAGAGTCAAATTTATTTAATGACTCGTGAAAATTTTTTGTATTTTCCTTATTTCCTAAAACAAATATTTGTATTAACTACAGAACAGTAATAAATATTAATATATGAAATAATTAAATTATGATATTAATTAACTGTGTATTGAAATACCAAAATAATAGTTTTTTGTTAAGGAATAATAAAATGTATTAGAGTAGAGAACTTATATGTGATATAATTATTATTATTCTTTAATTAATAAAAATTACTGCAAGTGAAAAAGATCCTATTCATTAAGTAATAATATCGTTTAACTTGGGTATATCTAATTATTTCTTTACAATTTTGTTTTTAGATATGGTAATAGCATTAAAAATGAATTCATAATTTTTGTGTAGGTACAGTTAGTTTATTCTCAATATTAAATCTAAAAAGTTAATACTGTAGTGCCAAATACAAATCGACAACTTTTTTCTAAATATATATTATTATTTATTACAGTGAACCTATGAGATATGAATATTAAATTTATAGTTTTGAATTTATGAAATGATGTACACTAATAATGAGTGTTTTTTTTTTTTTTTAATTCTGTAACATCACTTACCGGTAGAACTTGAATTCTCCATCAAATCTTTTCTCATACGTCTTTCATGTACTATATCTCTTCCAATTTCTGATTCAAATTTGCGTCTATTTGAATCTAATAATAAATCCACTTTATTCTCGGACACTTCCTCAGTAGAAATCACCAAAATGTTTGCACTATTTGTTATATTATTTATATTGTCAATATGCTCAACATTTTTAATTGGTAAAATTATTGTTTCAAGTCTATCTTGTATTAACATTTCAGTATCTTCATTTGTAGGTGAAACCAAATAATCATTATTATCTAACATGTTTTGATTGTTTGTGATTTCTTTAATTTTTAAATTTTCACTCTCTAAATTATCCTAAACATAAAAAAATGTTCATGTATAAAATATAGAATACATAATACACTGTATAATTAGTAAGTTTTAAGTACCTGTGAAGAAATTGATATTTCCCGTTGACTAGAATTACAAGATTCAGGACTAGTAACAACCAATATTTCATAATGAATATTTTCAACAGATTTCTCTTTCTCAAAATTTAAGTTATCTATTGAATCAATAGAACTCTTACAGGATGGCATTACTTCTTCATAACTAGAATCATCTTGATGAAAAATTGAATTTTTGTGACCCAAACGTTCATAATTATTACCCATAACAATTTCATACATAGATCCAGTTTTTTTGGGGGAACTATGTGATTCAGTTAAAATTGAAATATCTGATTTCACTTTTTCTTCAATTCCATTGTTGATAAAAGATTCACATGGAGCATTATCTCGAACATTTTTTAATTTAATTTCTTGAAAACTACGTCGGTCATTTGATAAACTTTTATTTCTTAAATCACCTTGGTAACTTAATCGATTTCGAGGTGTAGTTAAAAGGTTTTCGGTCAAAACATCTGGTACACAAAAATCAATCATGATTGTCTGGTAACCAGGTGTACTGTTTTTGTCACTATAACTTTCTTCTGATAATGGACAGTATGAAAGTGTAGGTGTGGTAATAGTAGACAATGAACCAGTACCAGTTTCATTACTTTCAACATCTGTCATTATTTGATCACATTCTGTATGTATGTCTGCAACAACAGTCATCTAACACAAAAATATGTTTTTTTTAATCTGAATAAATAAAATAATATAGAAATAATTACATGTTCTGGAGACTGACTATCAATGAATCGAATATCAGGTGAAGCAAACCGTTCTTCTAAATATGATAGTCTATTATTTTTCGTATGATCGCTGTCTTTACTTGAATCTGTGGTTTTCTTTTTCTTCGGTGAAGGATCTGCACTTAATGAATCTTCTGCGTGTGCTAATATTGGTAAACGTTTAGCACTACTATTCAACTACAACATAAAGCAAATAATAAAAAAAATTGATAAACTTTTAACATATGAAAGGCAAATAAAAAGCTTTATTTTTAAATACATTATATTTTATTTTTAGAAAACTCAATAAATACTTTTATAAAATTTTTATTATTTTTACAGTTTCTTTTTAAGTTTTATCTGGATATATATTATTTCTGTAATTAACAGAAGGTCCACAAAAATCAAATATCAAAATCATTGTATCTTTATCAAAATTATTTATTTTGAGTTATATTGACTGTTTGAAAAATACTAAAATTTTTTCATTTTTGGGTAATATTTTTCAGTTTTATATATCATAGAAAATGTAATAACTAATAAATATTGTAATGTAATACATTTTTAAGCTATTTATTTAATACTTTTAGCCTATGTAATTTGAAAGCTTGAAAAACTTAACCTAAATAAAATCCCTTAATATTTTAATTATTAATTTTAAACTTACATTATTAGGAGTCACATTCTGTAAGTGTTCCATACTTGAACGGTTACTAAAAATATGGTTGGTATCTTCATCAGAAAATACTCTCATATCAGACTCATCCAAATCAAAGTTAACTTGTAAATCACTTAGATCTAAAAAAATGAAGTTAGGATGAACTAATACTATTCAGTAGATGTTTAGATTTTTAAAAACAAATATATATTGATGAGTTATTATTTATTTGTACCTTCTTGACTTGGGTGAAGAATAGGTGATGCCAGATCTTCTTGATCAGCAAGTTGATCAAAATAAGAATCATGTGACACAGAACGATTATGACCAATTGAGTTGGAACCACAGAAGCCAGGAGGAGAACATGGAGGTGTCCCTTTAATTTCTCGTAAAGACATTGTTTCACTAACTGACTTGGAAGACTTAGGTGTGTCTTGAATATTCATACCTTCAGTTATACTCTGACGTACACATTCTTTCGAGTCCTGATTAATTTAAAAAGAAATTATGAAAATTTTTATTTTAGATACATTTTTATAAGAAACTAGCTGATCCCATGCACTTTATTGCTCGGCAACCAATAATTATAATAGTTTAAAAACCCATGACAACCATTTATGAACAAAAATTCTCATTGGAAATCTCAAAATCCCTGTTTGAGCACCTCCCAGGGTTGGTCCTCTTTCTTTTAAAGTTAGCCTATCTTCTGCTCAGAGGTCTAATTTATCTCTGTACGAAATGATCCCGTGCAACTTGTTGCCCGGCAAACTAATAATCATTATTATAATAGCTTCAAAACCCATAGCAACCAAAGGACACACAGACAGACAGCCAAACATTCATTTATATATATATATATATATAGATACCAAACAAACAATTTCTACTAGGTATTACAAGGAACGGCCACAAACAGCAGTAAAAGTGCAACAACTCTCATGCAACACTTCCTATGTATTTGAAATTGGAAGCCTTTTTTTAAAAAAATTTTCAAGACATTTTTGAAAAATATAAAAGCACAGCATCTTTTTTTAATAAAATATTAAGAGGATGCTACCCATGCATTTGTTATCTCTGTCTTAAAAACGTACGACATAGCAAATTTTCGTTCACTCGATTCAATAGTGTGCTGTTAGTTTTGATATTAGAGTGATTTGACCCACTATCAATTTTTTAGATAATAATATTCTGTGATTAAGCATTGGCTTTTATTCAATATTTCAATTTTCAAGTGATATTTTAATTTTTAATTTTTGATATTTCAAATACCCATATCTTGCTTGAAAATGAAAATGGTTGCATGGTAAAAACCCAGTTAATATCCTTACTTTAGTCTGATAATAGGTTAACAATTTCTTCTAATATATGAACAACACAAGATTGGTTTTACCTTTTAGTGAATACAAATTTACTATGTTGACATGTTGTACAGTTCTAATACAGAGACAACACATAACGTGTGCCATCTTCTTACATAGATAACTCGTTTTCATAAACCACTAACATAAAAGTACTTACAAAATAAATGTATAAACTTCAATAAAATTTTAAATACTTCTTAAAAACGTAATACATTTATATAAACCTTACCATGTATTTAGGTATTAAGTTTGGTTCGGACTTTTTACGAAGTGGCAAAACTCCAAGTGAAATACTACTTCCACCACGAGTAAATAATGATTTCCATCTTGATGGTGAACGCCTTTTGTTAGTATTACTTCTTCTTGATGGTAAATCAATTACAGTATGATACTTTTCAGGTAAACAAGAAGGACCTCCACCTAAAATGTAAAAGATATTATCTATAAATTATATTACATTAATATATTTTAATTTAAACTAATTATAATTTACTTACCAACTTCAATATAATTAGGATCATTTCTTTTTGCAAAAGTTAGAACACGATTTTGTGCTTCTTCGAGGGTTAAAAGTTTTGTTTGAGTAGATATTGCTAAAGATTTAGGTCTAGATTTTTTGGGGGTTCCTAAGAAGAATTAATTGGAATAAAATTTGTTTTTCAATTATTAACATGTTAATTACCTTTGGTAGGTGGCAATTTTGCTCCAACACTAGGAATAGGGCTAAAAATATAGTCTGTATACCGAATTAAAAATTCAGTAACTACAGCTTGAATACCAACACCATGTAAAGCAGCAACACCACTACCATTTTCTAGTTGTTTACTCCTTAACAAGTTAGGTGCCCAAACAATTGCAACATTCCTTGCTGTCATGCCTGTTTGTTCACCAAGAGCCGCCACGTGAGATAAATGTTTCATCAAGTATTCCAACGTTCTAATACAAGCAACACTTTTTATTATTAATAAAAGAATAAAGGAATTTCCAAATTTATTTTATAAAACCTATTTTTTAAGGACATTTTTGTTAGTCCATAGAAATATCTATTTTAAATAAGTTTTACTCTACTTACCTAAAATGAGGTGGAGGTAACTTTTGAACTGTTTCTCGCATAAGCTGTAACCTGACTTCAGTAGTTTTCTCTGGTATTGATTGTACAGCATTCACAAATGAATCATAAAGTTGATAAGTGCATAATGGATTTGGTAGTTCTCTAAAATATAATTTTAACAAGGAGGCCACACTATGTATATCCTGTCTTATTGATTCATCTTCCCACAATGCTGGTACTCTATCTTCATCAAACGTTGACCTAATACATGAACAAATTATATGTTATGTAATGAATAAGAGTTAGTGTTGTTGTTAGTTACTGTATTCATTTTAAAGAAAAGTGAGGAAATACAATGCATACTCTATATACTCTAAATTTATTAATGGAATATTTATTTGGTGCGCGGTCAAAAGATGTTAAGTCAAAAATTATGATTTTTCAGTAGGATTTAATTAAAGTTTGAAATTTTTTTCGAATATAAAGAAGTCAAAACATGATTTTTAACAAAATATGACTTAACTCCTTTTGAACGCACATCAAAGATTTAACTTATGAAATTTGAAGTATAGCCAAAAATTATTTTTTCTTATTTATGAATTGATAGGAAAAACTAAAATTTAACTCAAAATAGTTTTATAATTTTAGGTTTTTAGCTATAGCGAAAAGGCCAAAGAAACATACAAAAAATTACAGTGTCAGTAATATGTCTGCTTTTAAAAGATTGAAATTATTTTAAACAATTAGTTCAATATTGATACAAACCTCAGTCTTTGAATATTTGATGTAACACCAGAAAGTCTATATATTCCATCAACTATTCCAAATTTTTCAATAAACTCAGCACAGCTAGTTAACACATCAGGTACTAAAATACAAATTTCCACAATTAGTATAACCACTTTATTAAGATTATACAATATTTATGGAGATAATTAAAGTTATTTGTTACAAAAATAGTGAGGAATCTCTGAAAAAAATTGTTATTTATGTGGATGTCTTTATTATTTCAGTTAGTAAAATGATAAATAATATATTAATTAAATTATATATAAATGTATTCAAACCGTAAAATAAATAAAAATAGGCTATAATATTTTATTATTTTAAAATAACTTCAATAACAAGGATTATATTACAAAGTATAAATAAATGATAAATAAAATATTGTTTACCACAAATTTAATAATTAACATTTTATAAGTTTTTTTCCTATCAAAAAGTATGGTACTCCTATTATTATTTTCAATAAAATAATAAATTTAGAAATAAAACCCCTTTTACATTAACAAATTACATCTAGTGTATAAATAAGAATTATACTAACAATCTCTTCCAGAATTTAGAAGATGTTCACCCAGGTCACAACCAAATACTCTTTCTTTTAATATTCCAGACTGCTTTAATGTTCTTCGAGTTGGTCTTGATAATATAAAAGACCGAAAAAATGATATCAGTTTACCATGTTTTCTGAAAATTTTGACAAATATTTTATCAATCACAATGTAAATCTTATTAATGTTTGAGTAATATATTTGTATAAATAAACACCTATTTAATTAAGTAATGTTAATTACAAAACATTTATTATGACATTACAAAAATATAAATAGGGCATGGATTTACCTTAATACTGGTTTTGATGGTTCAGAAAGAGAAAGCATATGAGGGTTTATATAAAGATTTCTCGGGACTTTGTCTGTTATAACAGCTACACAGCTAGATGGGAAAAACCCAACTAGAAAACCATGTTTGCCTCTCCACCAAACACTTTCTTCAGGTGATGGCATGTCAATAACAGAAATTATATCACCAATCTATTAAAACAAGATAATAGTTAATAATATTTATATAAGAATCATAAATGTATAAATAACTACATCAAATGAAATTTCATCAGAAGCATGTGCAGTGTATTTTCTGACTGAATAAGCTGCGGCAACTGCAGGGGTATTTATCGCACAATGATCTCCATCAGCAACTAAAAGGTGATGACCACGATTATCTAGTTCTAACCAGCTAAGAATAGGTCCACAGTTAATTAAACTTCCCACAGCTATTTGAGATAATCTTTTGCAATATTTACTAATCAAGTCTTTTAAATATTCCTAAAATGTGAAAATAAATAATGAAAATATTATAATTCAATAAAAGTCATTATAATCATATTTCTTACATTAGGATTTTCACAATCACTTGGTACAGGTTGAAGTTCTGGAAGTAGACTGAACTTTCTATCATAAACACATTTATGTAATTGATGATCAAGTGTTCTTGCATTTTCGTATGATCGTCTTAAAACCCAGACTGTATTTTGTGATTCTACTTTTATAGTTAACCAACAATCGTTATCATTATCTACATTTCCAAATTTTTGTTCATCTTCTTCAATCAAATCAAACTAAAGAATATATTTATATTCAATAACAATAATTAAGAATATGTCATATATGTATGAGAAGTAGCATTTATAAACGATCACTAGCTAAAAGCCCAGAAGATCTCAGACTTGTGTGATGAAGTAATTATTAATTTAAAAGGCTTCTGCACTTAAATTTAAAGATGTCATTTTTACATTTAACGTTCTGTTTTTTAGTCAATTATTTTAGTATATGTTTGATTTGGATACTATTCCATAATAATTGAATTGTAAAATTATTAAAGTTAACTACACTTATACTAGTAATCTCGTTTTTAAGTAATCACACATGATACCTTAACTACTTTGTTATTCCTAAATGACTTATTGCATTGAAAAATCATGAAATATGCATAGGAATATCAACAAAAAAAGTTGTACCCATGTAAATATTTAACCAAAATTATATTTATATGCTCATTGCTCAACAACATAATGTACAGCTGTATAATATGTATGTAAATATTTAATAATTAGTAAAAAGTTTATCAACTAATAAAAGTAATTAAAAAACAGACATGCAAAAATATGCAAATTCAATAAGTTTCTGGCCTATTTAAAATTAATATTATATAATATATACTATATAAAATAGCCGGGTATTAAAATCTGTTTAATGACCGATGACTAATTTCATGTTTAAAATCCAAAGTTGTTTACCCTTATCTATTTTTATTATTCAATAGTCAGGGCCGGCGCAATACATTTTTTAGGGGGGGGGGGGTGTATTCATTATGATTTGCCGACTGAAAATTAAGTGATTTTCCAATTATATTATTCAACATACTCAATGACTCTCATAATTTCCATAGCTCAAGTACATTTTTAATAGATACATCTACTCTGTTCGTCTCATGAAAACA
>NC_042494.1:89812657-89858346 GCF_005508785.2 Acyrthosiphon pisum | reverse complement strand
AATCCATAAATTATTAGAAGTTTAAATTATATGCATGTCTATATGACATATAATAAAGAATCAGAAAAAGTACTATAAAATAAAGCAAAAGTAGATTATTACATTTTCAAGTATATGTTAAAGGTGTAAGGCTCTGTCCAACAGAAAGCGTTATTTTCACGCCACATGATTTTGTAATTTGTTACAACGCGGTGTTATTCACGCGTGTGAAATTACCATGCCAACGAGCTTTAATGCGCGTTATAACTCGTTCTGTTTGACAGAGCTTTTAATCATTGAAAATTGGGATTTTAATTTTTTACCTTATTTATTATGGAAAATATTTTAAAAAAAAACAAAGAATACTCATAAAGCATATTGTATTAAGATATTATTTATCAAAATATTTGAACTAAGTTTCATGTTGTATAGGTCTAGAATACATTTTCTTATGCATTCAATTTTAATAAATTAAAATGTATTGTTTCAGGTATAAAATTAAGAGGAAAAGATCGTGGCCAAGCGCTTCTGCCCCCTAGCACCAAGAAGTGACTGGCTTGGGGGAGTATTAACTCAAGTGTCACTAATTTCACATTAAATACTATTAATTATGCTTTAAATAAAAAAAATTGTTGTGACAAAAAATTACCTTTTATTTTAATTTATTTTACCTTTTTATTAAGTTTAAGCTGGTAATACAAATGGTGTAATATTTAATTACATATTAATTTTTTTTTGTAATAAACATTTTTCATATTATAGCATATTTTTAGTTTTGTGTGTATCTTGTACTTTGATATTCTGTTTTAAAAGCACAATTTTAAAATAAAAAGAGTTAAACTATATAAGTATTACTGTATTAGTACAATATTTTTAACTTGTGTATATCCAATACAGATTACTTGAAGTATAAAATATTGTCATGTCAATACTGCTGACTACCTCGAAAAAAAATATAAATTTATTAGATAATACTCAATTTGATATAAGAAGTGACCTAGGCAACCGACTACTAGCATAATGGTATGTGTATGTCATGACTTACTATGTGAGGATGACTAATAGTTGTTGCATGACTAAAACTGGTTGCCATCTGGATTCTGGGTACTTCTTATTTAAAAGAGTATATTATACATAATCGGTTCACTGTAATGAGGCATTTCATTCCATTCTATTAATTGACATAACTTGAATGATTTACCATAAAAATATAATGTCGATTCCCAGGACATATTGCTCATCATGGTTTGGTACATGTACTTATTGCTGGATTAAAAAGATCATTATAGTTTACTGGTTGGACCTTATTAACCTTCAGTAGGTCGCGCAGGTTAAAAATTTCCCTTGAATAAACATGTTATATATTTATTTCACATTTGTTTATTTTAAATTTAATATTTTTGTAAGTATATAACAAAAAAAGAATACTAAATGTAATTAATACTTTTAATTTTACATTTGTTTTATTTTTTACTTATTAGACAAATACATGGTATTTTATTTTAAGCTAACTAAAAAATTATTAATATTATTTTTATAATATATAACATATAAATAGAAGCTAGATAAAATCCCACCACACACTTATACCAACCTAAATAGTATTAAAACATAGGTAGTTTAAAATTAGTGGGCTAATAAATTACCCTGTAAGACCTACTGAAGTTTAACAGTAATTACTTGTTAGCTAATCAGTACATATGTACAGTACTAAGGGCACGTTTTACAACTCAGTTACGCCTAACCCACTGATTTTACCGGCAGAATTTGGTGGTTTAATCTTAGTTTAACGATTGTAATACAGGCACTAAGGGCTCTGTTAACTTTAGGAATGTCAGATAGTTGGTTTGATAATTGGTATTTAATATACATATTATATAGAAGGGTAAAGACACCACAGAAAAATAACTTCCTTTCTTGATTTTGAACTGTTTACAGGACTGACAATTTTATAAAAAGTAGGATCTAAGAAATATTAATCAATGGTATAAACAATTAAAGTAACATAATGAAATTATAATTATTCTAACTTCTAGTTTTACATTGTTAGAGTTTTACAAGCAATTCTAGTGACAATGGAATCAAGTAGACTGGAGTTTCCACTTTCTATTTGACTTATTCTGTAATAAGATTTTATATAATTTTCATCAATATTTTCTGTTATTTCTGATATATTTGTTTCACATCCTGTAATACATTTTTCTTGGAATATTTTCATTTCAGGAACATTGGAGTACTTTGATATAATTACAACTATCATGTCATCATCCTGGTCATTTGCGCTTGTATCTTTCAACGACTGTGTAATATTTTTTGAACTTGATAAATTGAACAAAATTTCATTAGCAAGGGACTTAGTTTTCATACAGGAGTTTTCACTGGACAAGTAAGCATTATTCACAGCAACTACAATCTGAAATGGATCGACAACCAATCTGCGGCTAATTAACACTGGTGATTTATCTTTGAAAATTGAACTCATGTTGTCTTTTAGCCATTTTATATTTTTGATATTTGTAAAATAGGATACACCCAAATATTTCCCGTTTTGCAGACAGTAAGCTTTCATTGTATTGAATGATTTTTTTTACCTTCACAAAAATGTAGTTTCAGTCGACAGTATTGCCTGGAATTACAAGTAAAACTTGTTGGGTCGATACTCGCTACAGGCTACAGCCAACTTCACAGTTTCACACTCGCTCGAGTACTCGTCAGTCGTCACTCGACTGTCAAATTACTTATCAGTCAAATCTCGAGGCTCGAATACTCTTTATTCCATGACAAAATAAGTAATAATAGTTACTATCTTTAATCGTGATCGTGGTACACAGTATATTATTAATTTATAATATGCATAAACCACAGACCAAGGTATACTATATAGAAATCTGTGGCATAAACACAGGACATTCAACAGACATTTCCCCCCCCCTCCGATATATTTTGTTGATGCTGACATTTCCCCTCTCAATTCTCATTTTTTTAAGTTTATAATTGACGAATAATAATATTGAATTTAATAATATAATATTATTTTTTTTTTAAATAAAATATAAAATATATAAACATTTTTTTATTTTCATAATTCATAAATATAATAGATTATAAATGTATATGTTTGATTCACTGAACTAGGTACTAATTAAAACAATAAAAATTTAAAAAAAAATAAGTATAAAATAAAATATAATTATTATAATTAATAATAATGGCTAAAAATTCCGACATAAAAATGATACATTTTGTAAAAAACATTTGATTAATGATTCTTTTGTTATTTCTATAAACACATATCATTATTTGTTAGTTAAAACTGTACCAATTTGAATATATTTAACAATTTAATAATTGCTTTTGAATTTGTTTCAAGTAGTTCAGTTGATCAAAAATATGTATCTATAATTTATTATATTTATGAAAATATTAGATAATGGGCAAAATAATAATTTCATACTAAATAATATAATGATAATATTATATTATTAAATGGTAAACTTTAAGAAAAAAATGGGGGAGAAATGTCCTACTAAGTAGGTATATACTATAACTAGTATATGATCTAAGGTTTTGCACGAATAGTTAATAGATATTGATATATGACATGTATAGAAAAATTAATAGTTTACCCATGGATTAAGATGATTTATCACAGGGGATCTACGATCTACCATGATAAATTAAATTTACCAAGGGATCTACTATCTGTCCTTCTAATAGAACAGGGATTTACTATTTAGGTGATACATCCAGTGGCATACATTTAATTGCTCGGGGGGGGGGGGAAGGCTCCTAGTATATTGTTTCAAAGGCAGATGAAAAATATTAAAAATCGTTAGTCACAGTTTTTTTTTATAAGCATTTAAAGTTCAAAAATTGACAAAATATGGAAAAATCACGAAAATTTGCAAGTTATTTCGAGTTAGAAATTCATAAAAATTTTTCTTTTTAAATCTAAGATATAAAAATGTAATACAAGATTCCTTATAAGATATTCTACATTTATCAAAAAAAAAATGTCTATAAGAAATGCAAATTATATTTTTATGATCGTTTGAAATTCAAATTTTTACAACATTGGATATTCACTCGATTTCTCATGTAGCGATTTCCTTATTTTGTTGTAATTCAAAAACGAATAACTGTAGATACATGAAAATTTTACAGAATGTTTATATTAGCATTTTCTATACATGATAAAATGTTGAAAATATTTTGACTCTTTTTGAGCTGTTTACGGACATTTTCAGTTTTTAATTTTTTTAGTTTTTTTTTCTATAAATATCAATAAAGTTTTATCTGTTGGGTAAAAAAGTGTAAAAATTTAATACAAAGCTCCTGATATATTGTTAAAATAGTAGTTGAAAAATATTAAAAATACATAGGCACAATTTTTTTTTATAAGCATTTAAAGATCGAATTTTGACAACATTTATCAAATTTAAAATTGAATAATTATTTTGTAGTTAAAAATGCATAAAATGTTCAACTTTTTTATCTAAGGATTGAAAATTTAAAACAAGATTCAATGTAAGTAGTTAATTCTGTTACCAAAAAATCTAAAAAATACATTTACACAGTTTATTTTTAAAGTCATTTTAAGTACAAATTTGGACGAAATTACATTTTAAAAACCAAGGCTGGGAAAGTTAACGATTTTTTTTAACTTGTTAAGTTAAGTTATTTTAAAATAATTAAGTTAAGTTAAGTTAAAATTTACTCGTATTTTTTTTCGTTAACTCGTTAAGTTAAAAGTTAATTTTGAAAAAAAAGTAACTTAACTTAGTGTAAAGTTAAAATTTGCTAATTTGCAAAAAAAAAAAAAATCCAGTCATATTATATGGTTTATTAGATAGTTTTTCTTTACGTCCAAGAAAATTACTGGGTAAATTTAAAATGATACATCAAAGTAAAAACACATTAAAAAATTTGCGTTATTCTTCGGACGAAAATTAACTTAATTTAGATATTTTTGGAATAAAATTAACTTTAAGTTAACACGTTAATCTTGAAAAAAGTAACTTATTAAGTTAAAAGTTAATTTGAAAAAAAAAGTAACGAGTTAATTAACTTAATTAAAATTAACTTAACGTTTTAACTTAATTTTAATTTTTAACTCGTTAATGCCCAGCCTTGTTAAAAACCTAGGATAACTATTTTAGTTATTTTGTTGTGATTGTATAATATTATTCGTGGGTACTTGAAACTTCTAAAGTATACTATTATATATCTATGATAGTACCACGGTTTTTTGTTGATGTATAACGCGTTATAAGTACCTAATAAATATTATGATATGATTAATTTGGAATTTATTATAGGTACCTATTATAGGTCAATTTTTTTTAAATACTTGTAATGATAGCCACTCTTCACAACGAGTTAATACAAGAACTAAGAAGAGTGTCATCATCATGTCCCTCAATATAATTTATTATATTATAACATTATATAATACGATCACACAGATATTTATATTATGATAAACATCTGTGGTCTTTTATGCTTATGTCCTTTACTCCTTCTATAGAAGTACCGTTATAATCTGTGCTCGGTTGATACCCTTCGACCACCGGCCAGATTCATACAGAGTCAGTCCCTCTGCGTTCGCCCTTGATGGCAGTCATACGTAATAAGCAATATCAATATGTGTTCATTGTAATGTTTTATATTTTAAATAATAAATATATTCTTTTAAGTATTTCAAATATATAAGTTGTGTTCTTAATAAAAAATAAATCAAAAGTGGTTTAATATCAAGCCTATTTATTCTTCCTTTGTTCATCGAACGTCTAACGGATCCTCAATCAAATTAGGGTGAGTCAATTTAGTATATAATTAAATCCTTATATATATATCAACGGAGGTGAATATATATATATACATATGAGAAGGTAGTAACTTGAAGTGTGTGACTGTGTATATACACTGCGTGCACAGTCCATTTTCACGTTACTACATACTATAGACTATAATATAATATTATGTCTTATACCTGGACTGACATACCGTCTCCGCTCAGAATCGTTTTTCTTATACAATGATATTGTATCATTGAATTCAAATTTAATACCATCCATTATACAGTGACCCACTTGTAACCTACTGTACAGCAGAGCGAAATCCACTTACCCACCTTTTTTTTTTTGGTCCTGGAGGTGGTCTGAACCTGACCCTCCCCCCCTGTATGTACACCATTGGATACATCCAACTGACTTCTATACAAACTACTTCTGTGCAATGAAAACTGTGGATTTTTTGGATTTTGCCGATTTTGGGTGACCGTTTGGCGGCTTGTGTAATGGTGCGTCCAAAGAAAAGATATTTGTCCAAGGGTGGTGCGCCTGCACAGTGCCAGTGTAGCACACTATATTATATTATAATATAATATTATTATTAATTTTATTCTTTTTTTTTGTCATGAATTGAATTTTCATCCTGTATTACTACTAAACTTTGGAACACGGTTTAAGATATACTTAAATATATCTAATACATTGTCTATGATCTAATAATATAGTACCTATATCTTAAACCATACTGTGGAAAATCTACTATCTAGTATTTAGCACTATATTGTAGCCCAAGTAGTGCCTATTTAAATATGTTTTGGTTTTATCGGTGACCTCAGGCCAGTATCATACATTAAGGTGACAACTTATAAGTTGTAACTTGTGGCACGGGACACGACATGGTTGGAGGGTGTAGAGAGGTTGATCACGAAATGTTATAGGTTTGACGGTGTGCGGGGAGCATTTTGTCCTCCTAGCAATACTAGCGCTGTCTTAGTGGATACTTATAGAACTAGATTTGTGATTATTTTTATATAGTTCCATAAATATCCACTAAGACAGCGCTCGTAATGCTAGAAGGACAACTACACCGCGTACTCCACCTAACCGATAACATTTCATAACCATAATAATTATTTTGTGTCCAGCCCATAGAGTAATATATGATACTCTATGGTCCAGCCCTGCGCTTGTAGCATATTATCACTAAATGCTAATCGCTATCAAATATTAATTTTTGGCAATTCAGCATTAGGTATTTGGGCACATATTTTATATTTATATCTATGATTCAGATTTCTGAGTTTGCGAAGACAGTAGAAAATTCAAAATAGACTTGATTGTGAATGCTGACGTAGTGACGTGATTCGTGATTCCGAAAATAAGGACTGCAATGCTGACATGTTGTTTTTGATACAGTGACGCCGACATGCCGCACACGCGACACGCTGTAAAATATTGGTAATCGACCTACCATGTTTGTTTTTGAGTCATAACCAATAATATTGAAGTGACTCCTCGTCGATGTGTTTAATTGGTATTTAATAATATATATATTAGTAGTTCACAGTTTACACTACAAAGAACGTTCATTTCTGTAATGGTGTTTTAATTTCTGTTTGCGATAATTTCAGCCAACCGTTGGTAGCCGAACGTTGCGACAACAACTCACAACCACAACAGTCGGTTTACGGTTTGAATTGATTTCTGACCTTCTGTATAATCAGATTACAGAATAGGTTATTCTAGACATTGGTTTGGAACACGACATCACAACCTGCCCTGGGGATGGCCGTAACCGCACTAACACTCACTACCGAAAAGGCCAAAACTTCGGTCTACTGATCACTTCACTGTCTTGAATCCAGGCTTTAGTTTCCTCGAAATCGTATTTAGTCAACTCACATTGTCCCAAGGGTTTTGATGTTTCAGCATGTGAAACCGACAAAAGGATGTATGTGATCCATTGAGTTACTGGTGCGCGGCTAGATAACCCATTACGGTTTCGCTCTGCGCGTGATCGTAATCAACTTGTCACCCACTACCATAAGAAAATAGTAAGTTGACCTTACTATCTTAAGTCATAACTTGGGCTCGGAATTATATGCAAATAACGTACGAAATATGCATGCATTTATTCACTGATTATCATTAAAATAAACACTTAACATGCAAAAATATGCAAACAAAAATGCATCTTAGCTAATAATTAAATTAAGAGTAGTGGAAGTACATGTACCTAGTTGTAATAGTTGTATTATATTGCACAATTTTTATCCATATTTTTTGATTTGAAACAAAATCTATTGTTTGTATATATCGAATAAATAGTTTTTCCTTAATGTTGACTCGTCCGGAAAAACCAACCAACAATAGTCATACAAATGGGTATGAAACACCGTCATTCGTAAAATACAGAAATATGCAGTACGCATCAAAAAATGACAAAATATGCACAAATATGTAAAATAAAACTATTCCGGATCTATTGACTAAAATTCAAACTGCTAAAGGCTTAGACTGCTAAAAAAAAACATGCAAATGCATATAAATCCGAGCCCTAAAACTTGGTTATATTATTAATTTTTTTCTTATTTGAACTTATTTAGTTTTATTATTTTATAATAGAAAGAATCTAAAATGTTTAGTCCATTTAAAAATTATCCAATACCATTATGATTATGATATTGTTATTATATAGTGTGTTTTACATTAGTATTAGTGTTTACATTTTAAGAAACAAAACAAGTACACTGTAACTTCTTACATGAACTATTTGTATACATAATAATATATCATGTTCAACCATTATTCAACTATCTATTTAAAGTCCGTGAAAGATAATTTTGTTGCTTTACTATTATGTTTACAAGATGTCTACTTGATGACCTACTTTATTTTACTGACCCACACTAATATTTATGTTTTCTGTTTTCAAAATAATTTCCCTTTTATTTATAACTGAAATTATATAAAATATTTTCTTATTTTATTTATTTTTACGACACTTATATTTTATAAATTTAAATTATTATTCCATAGTTAATATTTTATAAACATTTTTATACATACCTAAGTTATTTCAAGACCTTTATCACTGCAAGGCCTAATAAAATACATTTTCATAAGCTATCACCTATTATAGCAGCATGCCAGTATTAATTAATAATTAATATTTTAATTAATTATTCCTAACATAAAGTTATAACAACTGAATTATATCAAAACCATGTAAGTATACGATGTTCAAGTTAAGAAATATAGTCCAACTTGTATGCAGGTATGTGGCAATGCTACACGGCAGGTGTACAGATAGCTGACTCAGGGAAGGGAGAGGTTGTCTTATTGCTGCCTACTATGTTTTTTTACTTGAATAGAGAATTAGGAAGTTTGTAAATAGTCAATATCATAAAAAAGTTCATCTAAGCTTAAAAATAAAATAACATAGCTAAAACTTAAGTGTGCATAGAAATGAATATCAAGAGGCACCTTCAGTATTTATGTGCCTCTCCTAATAAGACCAGCCGGTAGACGGAGACAGTATCTTTTTGTAACTCTACAGCTACTTCCTAAAAAACAAATATAGCTTTATCAAAACTGCGACTTTTTGTAAATTGTAGCACACTACTTCCTAAGCTATTATTTAAATGCAGTATGTAACATTTCAACTATTTTTTTTGATTTAATTTTAATCAATTAATAATAAAATATTATATTGTCTTATCATTGGTTATTTTAGGATAAGTATCAGACATCCAGTTATTATACCCAAAGAATACACTCCTCATTGTCATAATATCATATTTTGTATAATGTATTGTGTTGCATTGTATACACAGTGCGCGTTCCAGTAAAATAATTTTAAAATATAGAAGAATATTTAATCAGATGAATTTTAACTATCATCAAGTAAGCTGTAATAATTTTTGGTGCACTAAGTATTCATTTTTAGCGCTCTACTCCCAACCACTTGGTATTATTTTTTTTTTTTTATGTATTAGGGTATGTCTATAATATGTAAATAAATCATTTTATCAGACCATCCATAAGCCAAATAATAAATAATAAAGGTGATATATGGCCAATATTTTTTTTAAAATATTGTGGCTTTTAGTACTTTGCTATCTTTAAAAAAAGACTTAATTTGTCATTCTCAGATTTTAAGTCTACGGTCTCGCATACCTAGTTGGAAAATGTACCATTGTCTGGACTAATCTACATTCACAATAATTTGTGTCCTCTTCCTTAATTATTTCCCAGTCTTTCAGTTTCTCCCTCGTTAGGTTAGTCGACCTTAAATCAAACAACCTATAGGATAGAATTTAGTTTTAATTGTTAACAAATATTATCATAAATTGTCCAGATGTATATTATATATAAAAAAAAAAACTATTAAATAGATATATGATTAATAAATTATGAGTTCAAATAAGATTTAGTTAATTAGATTTCATATGTACTATGAATTAAAAAATATTTTGATCTTTAGAATATTCTTAAATGACTTCAATGAAAGACTACATAAAAGTTGAAATCACTGGTGATGCTGATGCTGTTTCCAGGTATTTGCACATAATATTCAAATTATTTTCTTATGTTTTCAATTTAATAAAATATTGTCAATTAATTATTTTTTAAATTTTATAGTGAATTATATGTTGAAAACACTATTGAAAATCCTGCATGGTATACAGTTGAAGATAATCATGTTTCTTTGGTATCTGAAAATGTTGAGAAAGTTATTAAGGTTGAAACTGATATGTTGGATGATTGTATGTGGGAAAGTAGAATTGAAATTACCAAAGATGTTGCTAACCAAAGTAATATGGAGTTACCCTTGGAATGTCAGGTAATATCCTTTTTAAATACGTTATTCTTGTCGTATGCGGTTTATCACTTGTTTTCATGTGACGTATTCTTTCTGCCACATCTTAATAGGAATATCATACATATATTATATAATATATTGATATATTTTAACTAATTTACATTTTAAAAATAAATTATTAGAAACATTTTATTGTATTATTCATTTGAATACATCTTAACAATTTGTGGTGTTTTTATAAAAATACTATGTAGTATTTAGTATACTCTCATTTATGAACCTAATGCAGTGATACACATATGCAAGGAATATTGTGATTTTATAAGTTCAAAATTATTCAAATTCAAACTTTCAAAAAGTCGCTAGTGAAGAACTATTTTGCAAGGCTCTTACAAAATACATTTACAAATTCCCAAACTTTAACAAAAACACATTTTTTGTTGTTACTTAGTTTTTTACCTATGTTTTTATTTTTCACTAGTTAGAATTCATATTTTATAACATTTAACTTGATAATTTGATTGACAATTCTTATTAATCTATTGCAGCAACTCAAACATTTTATTTAAAAAAAAATCAATAATAACGGGCTTGAACAGCGATTAATACAGCCACACGTTATGTACTTAAATGTGGTATTAATCAATCCTAAATATTTATAATACGGTTCTAACTTATAGATAATAAGCTGAACCTGTGCACTTCGTTGCCCGTTAAATGTACCATCTTTATATGACTCAAAAACTTTGTTCAATTTGTTATTTAATATTCGGTGTATGGTGTTTAAAATTAATCTTAACTTTTCCGTTGTCCGGAATAAAAATTCTGATTCGCAGCAGTATATTCTTACCTTTGGTAGATCGCAAATCCCTAGTTTATACGTAAGTGTATGATTTACTCTAAAGTATCAAAGTTATATCAAGTTTGTCGTATTCTACCTATGGCGGATTAATGTAATCAATTAATACAAAATCCTAACCTAATCTGTTGCGTTACTGTTGTATTTTTGACATCCAAGTTTCCTACTTTTCTGGTGGATTTTCCTAAAATTTTGTTTCATAATAACCTTCTCCGTGATATACTCTTTCGTTTAAAAAAAATCAAGAAGATCTGATAAGTAGTTCCAGAGTTGACCATGTACAAAGATTTTCATTTCACATTTATATAGTTAGAGATAGTTAAGATAGTTCTGACAATATATAATATGTGCTCGGACTTGTTGTCTAATAGTATAAAAATTAATCAGTACTTTTTATCCAACTTTTTTTGAAACATACTTTTTGACATTTGCACGCCAATATTACCAGTTGTAAAACACCACTCATAACAATTAAAAAAAAAAACAATCAAAACTATCTTTGCTAGCATTTTTTAGACAATCTGAAGCCAACCAATGAGATATGCCTATGCGGGAACCTAACTTTTTGGAATAAGTATATTTAGTTAGTATAGATAACACATTTGGTGGTAGATCGCATACAACACTATGCATTATGAGTGGTGAATCGCGTACAAGACATGGTAGATAACATAAGAATACTTTAAATATATGAACATTAATTAATTATTTAATTGATATATCATTTTTTTTTCTCACAGGATGTTCCAGATAATAATATTTACGTAAATCATGAAAATACAAGTGATAAAATATTTCATTGTAATATTTGTGGAAAAAGCTTTGTTTTAAATTATCTTTTAAAAAATCACTTGGCCGAACACAAAAGACAAGTAAATCATAAAACTAATAAATGTAAATTTTGTAAAAAACAGTTTAAGTTAAAATTTGGTTTGAATAGACACATTCAAAAACATCACAATTCCATGCATAAATATTCTAAGTATATTGAACACAAAAAATACCATGAAAGAAGAGATCAAACTAAGTTTGATACCATTCCTAATATAAAATTGTGCAAATTAAACGGTGTTTGGAAAAGTAAAACAAATGAATTTAAATGTAACATTTGTTTCCAAAAATGCTATAATGAAAAGAATTTGGCCGAACATATGGAAACTCATGACAATTGTCAAACACAGTGTAATGATTGCTTAGATTATGTTTCAGTTTCTGAATTGAATAATCATATGGAAAATATTCATAACAAACATTTATTTAAATGCCAGAAGTGTAACCAACAATTTCAAAAACAACGACATTTAAATTGTCATTTAATTCATTGCTTAAGGAGTTCAAATAAAGTTTGTGGTAAAACCAAGGCTATTGGAAAAACTTGTTCTGCTTGTGGAATGGTTTTTAATAATTCTTTATCATTGACAAATCATACAACTATTGGTTGTAAGCATTACACTTGTAAATATTGTGGACAATTTTTTAGTACAAGGAATTTTTGGCTAAAACATACGGATGTTCACAAAAAAGTTGAGCAATGTGCAATGTTGAAAGTAAGTACTAATAAAACATCTACAGTAAGAGAATTTAATCAAACTGAAGTTGTACATGATCCTTCTATTAATACAAACGGAAGACAATTCTTATCCAGAGATGTTACAGGAAGATATAGTTCAGATCGTACCAGATTAGTGAACAGCAGTTCAACAATTGTTTCAACTTCTCCACATAAATCAAGGCCAAACAATTACATTATTCCAAATCCTGAGAAAACTAATATCTTAGAAAAAAATAGTTCAGATCAAACATGTTTAATTAACAGTGCAACAATTGTAACGACTGCTCCACACACCTATATCCCAAACAATAACATTATTTCAAATCCAGGGCAAACTGAAATCTTATTGAATACATTGGAAAGAAATAGTTCAGATCAAATAGGTTTAGTAAGCAGCAATTCAATAATTGTACCAACTACTCCTATGGCTCCACGGCCCTCAATGCAGCCATTAAGTGAGAATCTTCCACCCTTATCAAATACCTTGGAAAGAAAGATTCCAACCCAAATAGAACACCAGCTAGAGAGAAGAAATTTATTTCCAGAGCCGGTAGTTCCAGCAGACATAGTTCACAACAATATTATGATTATTAAACAGGAAAAATTCTTTCATAATACTGTCAGAGACCATTTTCAACGTCAAATAATGATTCAGCAATCAAATGAACTGGGACAGCAATCAAGTGTATCGATTTCTCCACATAATTCAATAGGATACAACAATAGCCCTGTTCTAAGTATTAAGCAGGAAACAACTAGTTTAGAACAAAATTTAGCAAACAGCAATGAATCAATTGAAACGACTCCTCCACAAATATCAATGACAAACAATTTCAATCTCCTAAATATAAAGCAAGAAAAAAACTTGTGTACAAATGTTAGAGAAAGTAATAGTTCAGATCAAGCGGATTCAGTGAATAGCAATGAATCAACTTTGGCAAATGAACCTCGTGATTTAATAGCAGAACAAAACCCTATTAATATAGCTAATAATAATATTGTATCTACAGTTAGAGAAACACCTTATTTCTGTATTAGAAAATTGCCCAATATTAAAAATAAATTTTGCCATAATGATCAGACATCACAAGACAATGTTATATTTATATGTAGAATTTGTAAAAATTCTCCATCTACAGATATACATTCATTTGCATTACACATGAGTGATCACAGTGAGTGTAATATGCATGAATGTATTGTGTGTGATAAAACATTTCAATCTGTAATTCTTTGGAAAGACCATATGACTTATCATCAACAGCAAATAGATTTAAATGTGTCAACAATTCAGTTTAATCCTATAGAAACTGAATCTAATGCATTAGACCCTATTAAATCTAGAAACATGGAACCTCAAGTTTTTAAAAACCTAAGAAATAGAAAATCCAAGATATCTTTATCGGACGATTCACATTCAGATACAACAAGGTTAAATAGTGGCAACAAAATTAAATACCAATATGACTGTAGTACATTTAAAAAAGTACTTCCTTCCACAAGCGCATTAAAAGTTCATCAAACTCTTCAGAGTAAATCACAACCGTTTTCCTGTAGGTATTGTGATAAAAAATTTTCTGGCAAAGGTCCATGTACAAATCATGAAAAATCTCATTTCAACTCGCACAATTTTTTATTACAAAATAATGAGAATATTAAACTTGAACCAATTGTAATCCAAAACAGCATAAGTATAGAAGACAACAACTCTGATTCTGAGACAATGTCAAGAATACAAAATATGAGAAACAAATCATCATCAATTAAAAAAACAAATTTCTGTAATTTATGTAATAGAAAATTTACAAAGCGCTGTTATTTTACAAATCATATGATGATTAAGCACAATATAAATCCAAACACACCAAAACAACTTGCATCGATTGATTGTAACGAATCAATCATTCCATCTGAAAACATAGAGTTGACTAATGAATATGAAAACAAATTATCAGTTCCAGTAAATTACAAAAATAACAATCTGAACAACCATGTTCATAAAAGCAATGAAAAGAAATCAACATTTTGCATGTTTTGCAACACACATTTTGCACATCCTGGTGCTTTAACCAATCACATGCGTATTCATGGTTGTAAAACATACAAATGTCAGTATTGCCACATGCAATTTAGTAGGAAAGGCCTTTATATTATGCATGAGAAAACACATGTATTAAAAAATGTAGTTAAAAGTGCTCCCATTCAAAACAAAAACAATATAGTTGTAGAAGTTAATGATGAACCACAAATTGAGCATTATGATTCTGAGATTATTCATAGTCCAGTTTATGGTAATTCAAGTGGTACAAATTTGATGGACATAGAACATTTATGGTTTCCCTGTGATGTGTGTGATAAAAAATTCTCTACTCCGTTCCAATTGAATGTTCACCGAAAGTCACATTCTGAAATTGTACCATATGTATGTAAGATTTGTAATAGAACTTATCAGTTGAAATTTCGATGGAATTGGCATTTAAAAGGCCACTACAAAAAACACAATGCAAATTTAAAAAGTAAGCAGCATACTAATAATCTAAAATCGAACATTACTAAACTAAAGATTGAATCTATAAGTCATAAAGATAAAATGAAATGTCGATATTGCAAAAAAGAATATAATTCGATATCTCAGTGGAAAAAACATATGACAATGAGCAGGGAATGTCGTCGTCATTGTAAAAGTAACCTTCCAGAGTTTACATCAAATAAAGCAACAAAGAATTCTACAAAATCTGGTCGATTCAGATGTAATATATGTATGAAAACATATAGTACTGCTTACAATCGGACAGTACACAAAAAAAATGTTCATAAAGTGTTAGATTCAACGTATTTGAATACCTATGATGATACCGGTTTACAAAAAGATGAATTAATAGACAAAATTCAACAAAAACCAGCAATTAAGAAACGAAATAGACGTAATCACATTAATGGCACTAAATGTGAGTTATGTGGTAAAACATACAGCAATGGAGCTAATTTAAGTCGCCACATATCCATAATTCACACACAAACTTTTGAACCTATGACCTGTAATGTTTGTGGAAGTACATTTAAGCACAAATATTCTTACAGAGAACATTTAAAAATTAAACACAAACAATTATTTAAACATTATGAAGAAACAAACTCTACATATAAAAAATCAAGACAGCAAATCATATCAGTAAATAAAACAAATATTATGAAATACTTTTGTAAAATATGTAAAATGAAGTTTGCTGACAATGTTACATTACAAGAACATTTAAAGTTACATACTTTAAATATGTATAAGTGTAAAGACTGTGGTCAGCAGTTTGAGACAAATCTTACTCTAGGTACTCATATTTTGGAAAACCACAGTGCCAGTATTTCTACATCTAATAAAAATGAACATGTTGAGAATTATGAGAGACAAAATACTTCTCTAGAAATAATGAATTATAATTTTGTTCAGTGTGAAATTTGTTTGAAAATCTTAAAAACCCCAAAATATTTAAGATCACACATGAGATTACACACTGGTGTCAAACCATTCAAATGTGATAAGTGTAACAAGGCTTTCAGATTTAAATCAAACTTAAAAGTGCATCAGAAGAAAGATTTGGCATGTTTTACCCCATAATTATATTTTACGTATTCATAAGTACAATTTTAAGCCATTCAAAATGACAATATATTTTGATTTTTGATGTTATTTTAATATTAGTATAATAATATGGAAAAAGAAAATTAAAATACTTGTGAATTATTTGAATCTCACATTCATGCTTTTCTACTTTGTTTTATCCTAAAAATTCTTTATACATTTAACTATTTTTATTGTTTTTAATACTTTACAATGAAGTTAAGTTTTTACTGTACATTTATTGAATGTATTTAAATATATATATCATATATTAGAAACAATATTTAATGTATATTTTTTTATTAATTAAATTTAAGTTTTAATATTTTGTTTACTTACTATAATTTGTGTTGTATATCATATGTTGTCAACCAAGTTATTTATTCAAATTCTCATTACATTGTGTATTTAACTGATTAGATTTAATTTAATAATAAAGTAATTTTCATTTGTTTATTTTATAATTTAAAATACAATTTAATTGTTTAACTGTAAATATTGTATAACAGGCATTTTTTAATTTGATTATGTAAGTTTTAATTAAATATATGAATGTTTTAACATCCTCTGAGTTAACTATCAATTATTAGTTACACATTATTAGTGTTAATTATGTTACTCCCAAGAATCTAATATACGTTAAGTTGTTTAGCTCTTCTTAAAAATGTGTATGCATTGATTGATGTTGTAATATTAGTTTAAATTGTGTATTGTGCCTTGGAGTTTTTTAATATTTTTTATTATTATTTAAACAGCATTACAGGCAGTTTTTTAGTGATCAATTGGTATATTAATAAACTAATAGATTACATACATTTTGAACATTATATTTCCTTCACATTTTTTATATACCAATATCAGTTGGACAACTAAGTTTGAATTTAACTCTTAAATAATATTAATGTTCCACAGCAAAAAATTCACTGCATGCTTCAATGCTTGATTTACAACTTAGAATATTGATTCTTATTTTTATATTTATAAATTAATATAACAATGTATCCATAATAAGCATAATAAATAGGGTACAATAAAAATTTAAAAGTTGCTGTGCTGTATGGTAGGTGTAGGTGTTGATTGTACTTTGGCAAGTGGATCAAAACTTAGTTAACAACTAAGTTACAAAAATCTTGTTCATCGGGAATAAATGTAAAAAAAAGTTAAGTAGGTAACCAGAGCACTGTATAGCGTATAGGAGTCGAGTCAATCGAGTGAAAGCACTAAAAAGTATACAGTTTTTTACTTGTGTGTGATCAAAGCCCCCCACTAACATTGATGTTAAAAATGTTAGCCCCTCCAGAAATTTTAATGGATGTTATTTGTGTTGGATGATATTATTTTAATCCGATGACAAATCATTACATACGATAAATGATTCTGAACAAAGGTGGTTAAAAATACCACCTATACGGACAACATATTTTTTATAAGCATTTTGTAGAATCACGAACATTTTCAAATTATTTTGTAGTTACAAATTGATAAAAAGTTCTATTTTTTTATAGCTAGGACTTAAAAATGCGTAATACAAGGTTTTTCATAAGTAGCTCTTAGTTCTTACTGATACCTTAAAATCTAAAAGAAACCATTGCTTAATACTTTTTTTAATACGCGTGAAGTTCAAACTTGTACGAAATTAGAAACCTACCAAAGAATAATTTTAATTATTTTGTTGTAAATTAAAAATATTATTGTTGGGGACTTGAAACTTTTACGTATATAATTATAATATTATATATTTTATGTAAGTATAGACTGGTATAGGTGCACAATGACTAAACATTTAAATTAATTTTAAATCATTACCTATTTATACCACGAACCTATTCATGCCGTTCTACAGTAGGTCGGTAATGACTATTGATTCAACACTCAAGACTAAATAACAATTATAATATACCTACCTACTATATAAATATTATAATATTATACTTACCTAGGTATATAATAAATGCGATGTTTCCGACAAGAAAATTAAATCAACTTACAATACCGTATTACTAATAGTGAAATAAATGTCAATACAGTGGAACCAGGTAGCAATATAAAATATATTCTGATTCTCTGCTTAGAATCTTTTTACAATGATTTATCATTGAATTCAAATTTAACAAATGCATAACAGTGACCAATAAATACCGAAGTAAACTGATGATGTACATGTACCTATTATAGCACTACGGCAGAACGATACCTACTAGCCCATGAGCTAAGTTGGTGCAACTATAATTGTTTAACTAATTAATTTTAGTAGTCTCGACTAAACACATTGTTTGACATGACTAAACAAATCGATACACCAGCTAAAAATTATCCAACTATTTAGTATAGGTAGCCAATTTTTTTTCCGTGTACTTTCTATATTTGCGTTCATAATAAATTATTTTTCAATAGATTAGCCAAATTTAATTTCAAAAACTATTTGTTTTAAGGTTCCCGACTTACGGCATTAAATTAAACTATCTCTAACTATATAAATGTGAAATGAAAATCTTTGTACAGGGTGAACTCTGGAACTACTTATCAGATCTTTTGATTTTTTTTTTTAAACGAAAGAGTATATCACTGAAAACTTTACGAAAATCCCCCGGAAAAGTAGGAAATCTAGATGTCAAAAATATAACTGTGACGCCATCTGTCAAGAAAAAAATAAACTAAATAATAAAATAAAAATGTAGTTTATTGTTGTAGATTAAAATAATAATAGTGGATTATATTATATTGGTTAATCAGGCATGTTTGTTGATTTGTATTATTATTTTTTGTCAACATATATAATATATAAAAATTGATGTTTGTGTATACTGATTAGACCTCTGGGAAGAAGATAGGTTAGTTGAAAAAGGGTTAAATTTTGTTTATTTTATTCATCGGATTTTAGTACGGTTAGTTTAGGCTAGGATTATGTATTAATTGATTATATTAATCCATCGTATTATATCAAAACTTGCCACTTGGTATAGCTTTGATACTTTAGAGTTAAATCATACACTTACGTACAAACAGCACGGGGTCCGCGATTTACCGCAGGTAGATTGCCTAGGTACCTGATAATATAGGTACTGCTACGAATCAAAATTTTTATTACCGGCAACAGAAAAGTTGAGATAAATTTTGAACACCATACGGCATACACCGAATATTAAATAACGAATTGAACAAAGTTTGAGTCATATAGCGTTGATATATGTATCTTGGTCTATAGGTATGCATTTAACGGGCAACGAAGTACACGGGATCAGTTAGTATTTAATAATATCCACATAGAGATCCGTAAAAATGTTTTAATATAATATTGAATTTAGTGATATAATTTATATATTTTGGTATATACTTATCAAAATAAGGGGGAACGTCGTGGGTCATAAAAATACAAACACTTCGAACGGCTTCATGCCTCCGTGACTCATGAGTCATGAAAAATAAAGTTTCGCCTTGTCAGTTGTCACTGTGAATTAGTTATTAATACAACTATGAACTAAGTGAATTATTAATGGGATTAAATAGACTGTTAATTACTTATTAGTTATAATAGAACGCCCTCCAAAGCCTCTCTTCGTGATCATGGCATAACCATCCTTTGGAACAGTTATGGTTTAATTAGTTACGGGTTACCTAATGGTTTAATCCACTCACAATTAAATATAGCTGAACTTAAGTTTAATTAAACCATATTTAAACATTTAAAAGATTATAAAAACTAATAACTATGTATAGTATTATAGCATTAAGTAGGTACCTATTAGCTAAATATAAGCTTAATAGCAAATATGTCATATTTTATGAGTATAATAATAATATTACTATATCATATTATGGTTTTAATAACAAAGTATTTTTTTAATTCTATAAGAATGAAATACCTGCACACACACACTTGATGTATGATATTATAATAATATAATATGAAATATTCAAATAAACCTTCTCAGTGATGAACGAGCATTTAATCCTTGACATATTTTATAACCTTAAACATTAGCCGTGTTCTATGAAAAAAATAAATCCAAACTTAGGTATACCTATGTGTATACAAAAATATGAGGAAATGATAATATCATAAATCTGATTTTACGGGCACTAAAATAATACAACGATACGACGAGGAATTGTTTATAATAATACACAATTTAATATTTATACTACACATAAATCATAATATAGTTATAGGTTTAGGTAGGTACCTATATCAAATAGTGACATTATCCTGTATGGGCCAAGGGTTGTGGAGTATAATATACTATATTATACATTATTACTGTATATTTCTGTTCAAACCTATTTTCGAGATGTAAAATAAAATTATCTGAGCACGATAGAAATACAGATATTTTATAATACTCTTCTAGTGAATTACAATAATAATCATCCCTATAATTTTGTTTATTCGTATTACGAGTAATTTTAATTTTAGTATCAAAATACATTTTAGATAATTTACTATAAGCTCTTGAAAGATTGGTGTAAGCTATTCATTTGCATTTTGTCTTACATGTTTCAGCCTCTTTATAATATCTTTAGCATGATCAACAACAGATAAAATATCACGCTTGGGGCTTTGCAAATAATGTGACAATTGTAGAGTGAAACTCAAAGACTTTCACAGACAAATAATGATAATTTCACATAAAAATAATTTTTTTCACACTTGCCATTTGCCATACGTTAACAAGCCTTTGCTGAAATTGCACGATACGTTTCTTGAATATTGTTTAGACTAACTATAATTAGTTCAAAAATCTCTACGAAAAAATTTACTGCTTCGTGTCGTTCAATAAAACTTGTTTCACAAAAGCCAAATAAATGTGTTTTTTTTTTGTATCTGGAATAAATTCTAAAGTGGCATTTCTAAGGTTTCTCCGGTTAAAGCATTATTCCTAAATAAATAAATAATATCATTCATCGCACCAAGACAATTTCTAAAATTTTTTGTTGTTAATGTAAGATTTAATCGATGCGATGCACAATGGACAAAAACTGCTTTTGGATATATTTGTTGTATTCTTGACTGTACACCATTAAAATGTCCACTCGTGCCCTGCAACATCATACCATTGCCCGATAAGTTTTTTAAATCCAAACCCAATTTTTCGCATTTTTCTAAAATTAGGTATTCGATTTAAATTTTCCCCAGTGAGTTCATACGGCTATACTGGTAAAAAACATTAAAAGTCTTCACGGAGTTGATTATTTTGATCTACATAACGGGCACACATAGATAGTTGTTCAGTACCAGATACATCTAAAGTTTCGTCACAAGGAATTGAAAAGCAACCGGCTTCATTTATTTTAGTCACAATATTTTTTCTAATAAGTTGGCCACAATTAATGTCTATTATTTTATTTTTAATGGCCTTAGTGGTATTGGCTTATATAAGTAGAGGTTTTATTAACTAATTATTTTTTAAATTTTTGTCACCAAAATGTGCTTAATAACGAAGTAAAGCACGAAATTTACCTCCTTTTTTTGGCGGTTTTACCAAATTTAATGGGCCACTGTCATCGTTACTTTTTAGGGAACAAAAAATACCGCTAAAATAACCACAAAAAATAATTGTTTCTATTATTGGAATTAATGCTGCTCTATTTTCTGCACATTGTTGCTGTCAATGTGAATTCAACTGTGTAGCAACATCACACATTTCTCCAATATGGCAGTATCTACTTAACATAATCGTTACCAAACAAAACACGCAGTACCTACCTATTAACAAAAGGCCCCATCTATTTCTTTAGAATATGCCAAGCATTCCCATTTTTCAACCTATTGTATTAAAATTTTAGTTGCTTTTTATTAAATTCTTGACTAGGAAAAGTATAAAACTTAATTGGAATAAACAATGAATTTAAACATTATTTTTAAAAATATTGTTATTGGAAGTCGAAGATTCATTTTCAAATAATTTATTGATTTAAAACAGTTCCAATGTTAATAATACCTATTAGTAGGTACCCATAACATTTGATGCATCAATATGAAGTACTGCACACTAGTTGATAATGTCCTTGACTCACATGTTGGTTTAAAAAGCGCATCAGTAAATGGTTTTTTTTGGTGCGGGTTTAAAAAAAATGTTCAAGTTCTCCTTTCTTTATATTTGATTATTTAAAAAACAAGAAAACGAAACAAGAAAAGAGCACGCAGAAACAAAAAAAAAATAAAAATTCGTTTTAGAAAGAAATTTCAAAGAACTAAAAGTCTCGCCATTTAATTTGAAGATGAAATTTCTGAAAAATTAAACCGAACACACTTTGTTGTGAAAAGTGGACAAATATATAACCCCTACAGATATTATGGTTATTTTAGACTCGTGTGATTCGACTTTTTATCCAAATTTAAACCATTTGTTACTAGTTTTGGCAACCACCCGAGTATTTACAACTTTGAACGATCATTTTCAACTTAAAAAGAGTAAAAACACTACTTCGAAATCAAATTGGAAATGACCGTTTAACAGTTTTTTTGGTAAAATTTAAAATAGCCAATTTGTGAATCTGATCACAAGAAACAAATTTAGGGTAAAAACATTTATCTAAGTCAAGTAGTTTATTTTTTAGAATTTTTTAACATATCAATATTTTTTCGATTACTTAAATTAATTTGGAATGTTATAACTTATAACTTTTTTCAAAATATTATTTTTGGGAATTTGGCATTAGTATATTTCTTAAATGATTTACTTATCATATAATTTTAACAATTTTTGTCATACGTTTTATAGTAGCATCTTTTTTCAGGTATTCCTGTTTAACCTTGTATCATATTTACAATATACATATTATACCATATTCTGTACTTCATTACAAATTTGATTTTTGCTTAAATATGATAAGAATGGTTAAAATTACTTATTATTATTATTATTTTTAACTTGATTATTGTTTTATGATTTATGATTTAAAAATTATAATAGTATCATATACCTAAGTGTCATTAATAAACTCGAATTCAACCGGTAATAACGTTGTTATAACGTTGTTATAATGTGGTAATATGTTATTAGATAATAATTTTTTAAATAATAATATTTTTAATTTGTTTCCTTTTAAAATTGGCTAAATATAGCATGCCACGCAGAATTAATTTTTTTTATGAATTATGAGTAGCCGAGTAGGTATAGCAGTATTAAAATTTAAAATAATGAAAAAAATTAAATAACCTTGATAACTAATATTATATGGCACCTACGATTATTCTGAAATATTTTAATGAAAAAGTAAACAATTGACCTTAGTTAACCAGGACCTGGTTTCAATACATTGTGATATTCAAATGCTAATCAACAGTTATTAAAACAATCAATGGAAATATTGAATTTAAATTGCTGTGTATATATTATATTCAAAAGAGAAATAAATAAAATGCAATTTTAATTATTTATTTATTACCTATTGAAAAATTAAAATACTGTAAGTGCCAGAATAATTATTTAGAATATGAGTGTAAATGCTTAACTAAAACAAATTATTTAGGATATGAGGCGTGGATACTGGATGCGTAAAAGTGTATTTACACTGTTTTAGTCTTCTGCCATGCTTTTGTTTTCAACAGTGGCGTGTCAATTTCAATTGGTGGGGGGGGGGGGCGTTATAAGTAATAATACTTTTAAATCAATACCAAAAACACAAATGAGGGTCTTAAGTTTCAAGCCATCCAAAATCGTTTCTAGCTCATAATTGTGTACATTTTTGAATTGTTCTATAATTAAAATTTATTTAAATTTTAACACAGTATAATACCAAGTTGTTCAATTAAAATAACACCATTATACTAAAAACATTAATTGCATTTTTAATAATAAACAAAAAAATCGGTTAAGTGTATCTAAGTCGCTCTGCTGCACAAGTGGGTGACAGTACCTAATTCATGTTGTTAAATTTGAATTCAATGATATAATATCATGTGAGCGAAAAACAATTCTGAGCGGAGACGGATTGTCATAATAGGATATTTTATATTATATTTATATTGTTATTATTAATATACATATACATAAATCTACATTTTTAAATTTTGTTGAAATTTAAACATTAAATATTTTGAAAATTGTATCAAGTATATGAATTGATAAAATAAACACATGGTGTAAATTTCAAGTATCTACTGTTATTCGTTTTTGAATTACAACAATATAAGAAAATTGCTACATAAGGAATCCAGTGGATATCCAATATGTATAATTTAGTATTTTAAACTTAAAACGATCATAAAAATGTAATTTAACTTTCCCGTTGACATTTTTCTTTTGATAAAGGTAGAAATACTTGTGAGGAATCTTGTATTAAATTTGAAAAGACATTTTTTTATAAATTTCTAATTCAAAATAATTTGCACATTTTTGTGAATTTTACATATTTTGTCAAAATTTTAACTGAATAGTTATAAAAAAAAAATTGTGACTATTTTTAATATTTTTCAACTGCTATTGTAAGAACCTATATATAAGGAACCTTGAGTTAAATTTACACAAATAATAAAATCAATAATTAATAAAAAATTATTACATTAAAACAGCTATAATAACTAATATGCTAATAACTAATAATGCGTATTTTATACTAATTTAGATTCTGATCAGAATCTCACACTCGAGTGTGTTTTTTATTTTTTAAGTTTTTTTCGTTTCTGTCGTCACCATTAGGGGTAGGTACTAAAACTGCTTTGATTTTCTTCAACATTATCTTGTTCGATGGGAGAGTGAATCTAGTTGGTGCATTCGTCAAAATTTAAAATTCCCAATAGTTTTTAAAAATGCAGGCAAAAACAAAACAAAAATTAAGGAAAAAGGGTAATTTTATATAAGCTTTTCGAAAAAATCGATTTTAGTTTTTAGCGTACCTAACTATTAAAAAAATGACCGTAGATACATGAAATTTTCACTGAATGTTTCAATTAGCATTTTCTATACACGATAAAATATTTTGACTAGTTTAGAGCTGTAATGGATTGTATTAAATTTGAATTCAATGATTTAATATCATTATATGAGAAAAATGATTCTGAGCGAAGACGGCCAGTCAGCCTATGATATTACCAAGTACCTATATTATATGATATTATTGTGAATAAAGTAATTTATATATTAAAGCCTATAGGTGAGCTGTGGTGTAACCAGGATTTTTTTTCGGGGGGTGAATCATCAACTCTTACACTTTTATACATTAAATACGTCATTGCACAGATAAATAGCTAAAAAGTGTTAATACTTAAAGTAAATTTTTAAATATTTTAAATATAATATAAGACTTTTTGAGCAACTAACATAGACCATTAAAATAATTTTTAAATTTTCTTAAAATTTTGGGGGGCTGCAGCCTCCTCAGCCCCTCCCCGGGCTACGCCGCTGTAGGTCTGTTATAACCTATTTACGTCGAACATGTTTAAAATGTTTCAATTCTTTGCTATTGCTGTAAAAGTTGAAAATATTTTATACATTTTTAACTACTGAATAATTTGTTATTTTATGTTCAAATTTGGACGAAATTACATATAAAATAACCAAGAATAACGAGAGGATTTTAAGTTATTTTGTGGTAATTTTAAGCAAGTATAATATTAATTCAACTTACAGGATACCGAATTAATAATAAGTAATAACAATATTATAAATATAATATAAAATATCCACACTGGCGGTTCGACTCCGCTCAGAATCGTTTTTCGTAAGTAATGATACAGGCAACAATTTTTTTACAACACAAAAACAATTATAATAAAATATTATACTATACTAAAAATGTTGTCATAATAGTAGGTATAGGTAATCAATGGATTAATAAATTATTGATTATTTTATATATAAAGCGACAATGTGAAAAGAAGCTTAGATTTTGTTTATTTGTTATTTCATATATAATATTTATATTTATAAAAAAATATGTCTGAGGGGGGGGGCTGAACCCCTAGATCCCCCTGGATTCGTCTCTCTAATAATATGATATCATTGAATTCAAATTTAATACCATCCATTATACAGTGACCCACTTGTAACCTACTGTACAGCAGACTGACATGCACTTTTTTAATATTCATACCTATACATATGATTTGAAAATGTAAAGCAAGGTTTCTTATAAAACTGCAATGGAAATAAAAAAAGGTTTAACCTAAAGCCACATACATTTTTTTTAAGTGATTGAATTTCATATCTATTGAAAACATGTCAATATGTCATTCCTGAATCCTTCGACCCTCAAGATGGTATTATGTTCTTGCTCCGTCAATACTGTACTGGTTCCACATAATATTTCACAGTTTTTTAAATTACGACATTTTAAATTGAATATTATAAAGCATTCAACAAACTAACAATGTAATATTTACTAACCGTGGCAATTAATAGCATAGTGACGTAGTTAAATCGACGTTTTGATTATAGATTGTAATGTTCCAGATTTTTAAATAAAAGTTATTAAAAATGTGCACTTTTTTATTAATACGTTCAATGCATTTATATTATATATTTTCTATAAAACTAAAAATTGGAAAAATGAAATTACTGATTTTATATTTTTGGGCCATAATTTTTTGTTTTTATATATAGCCCTCAAGTAAAAAAGTTTGGAAACCCCTGTTATATACTATATAGCGTGGATGTGGAAGTGGTTCATCGTTCATGTCTATCATAATCTGATTAACCATATGTCAAATGTGCATGATTTAATGACACAGAGACACATACACAATGATTAACTGTAATAGTTAAAAGGAAAAAAGTTTATTTTAAAATATTGAATGATACTTAATGTCAAATGTTAATTCATCAAATAAAAGGGTATGCAATTAAAATTCTACATTAAGTAATTATTTTTTAGAAATTTGTCTTGTCAATCCGATTTATAATCAAATAATATCTAAGCACAAAAGAGGATATTGGGTTAATTAACTGAAATTGTATGCCTACATTATATTATAATAATATATTATGAGCTTCAAATATTAGCAAAAACGGATTTGTGTCTTACAGGAATATAAGGCGTTATTCGATGGCCTCATATCAAAAATATGTATTTGAAACTGTTAGGTATTATTAAAATATTCGAAAATAATTATTTAAATAAAATATAATCGGATATCATTGCAGTATGATTAAATGACTGCCTGAGCCGCAGGTTGGACACCTCTGATAATTATATATTTAAATAGCTTGATACTGTGGTGTATCTATAGACCCATTTTTAGAGGAGGGGATGAACTCAATAAACTGTATTGTAATACTGGGTATATTGAATATAAGTATATTTCACTATTATACATTTATACACACAGATTATTAATATCGAGGAACATAAAAAATATATAGAGATAATTCCCTTTTCACCCGTTCCCCTCTGATAACACCCTAGTTTTGCAGCGGTATTATCATATCATCATATTATTTTATATATTATTATCTATCTGTATATTATATATATTTATAAATGTTAAATCGAGTTTTATTGCTTACAGCTAATCTCAGAAACTACTGGACCGATTCGAGTAATAGTTATATCAATAGATTCCTTAGACCTGAATTTGAGAATACTCGAAAGGAGTTTTTAGCTTCTTTTATCAACCTCTATAGAGGTTTCTATACAGTGGCGCCGAACCTTTTTTAAACCACTGGGGTAAACCTTGTTTGAGGGTACCACCTACCCACCGACCCATGCCGGGAGTGGGGGGGGCACACCGCCTGACACGGTCCTGGGGCCTATACCTTTTTCCACGAACATTTTTTTTAATGCTTATATTCAAAATGGTATTATAAATATAAAATTATTTTACTATTAAAAGGCTATAGCTGAGTCTTACACATAACTTGCTTATCTGTTGTCTGTAAACTATTTAGTATTTACAACTATATTGTATAATAAAAGCAGTCACTCACAACCCACCCACCCACCCCCTAAAAAAGTTCTGGGATATTTACCCCACTAGCCATACGTGTTCGGCGCCGCTGTTTCTATATAAGGTGGCTCACAAATAAATTTTGTTTTGGCTCACATTTTTACAAATAAAATATGGTCACTTACCATTGATTTATAATTATCAGAAATATTGCATATAAATATTCACCACTCTTCGTTGTCACAGATCAAAATATGGGCATGAGTACCATCCTGCTGTATAGTTGTAGTAGGTACCTATCGAGTGGTCACTGTAATGAATGTGTTAAATTTGAATTAAATGATATATTATCATTGTATATTTGTATATATGAAAAACGATTTTGAGCGAAAACAGTTCCTGGTCAGCCAATATTATTCAGCATATTTTATCATATAGGTCAACCTAGGACATATTTAGGTATATTCGTATATTGGCCTATTAGTAATTTATTTGAGTACAAGACGTATAGAACATGATCCGAGCATCCGGCTCTTATCAGCAAATGGAATTTTTCACATTTTAAGACACACGATTCTGTACTTACGTTATTTACCTAAAATTATTATGCAATGTTGCCAGAATCTATAAGGTTACGAATTTGACTCAGTTATAGTGTTTTAAATTGTATACATAATTAAATATCTTCAAATTGACAAAACTTGTATACCTACGTGGCTACGTTGTTTTGCCCAAACATATTACGATTAACTATATGGCTATACCATAGATATATGTTTGTATATGTCTATGGGCTATACCCAGTGCCGTGCCTAGCATAATCAGCGCCCGGTGCCAAGTATCATTTCTAGCACCCCCGCCCCCTCTACCAAATATTTTTATAGTTATAAAATAACTAGGTACATAAAATTAGGGGAGAGCCGGATCAAATTCGTCAGATTTGCCTTATTTTTCACATTAAACATTTTTGTTGACATGTACAATTTACAAACATTTCTAAAGATGATATGTAAACAGGGAGAGAGCCTTTTTTGAATATATTTTATGTATAATATTGACAAATGCAGTAGTATTAATAATTATTATACATTTTACTTGAACTCGGAAATCTGTATACATAATAATATAATATTTATAACTTATAAGTATGAAAAAGTATAAACATGTTTTTAAAATACGTGATAATGTTTGGCGTAAACATCATTTATGTTAATATGTTAATCAAAATAAAAATTCGTAACATTGAGTTAATTATTTTTATTTAGGCTATAAGTATTACAAATGTATATTATCTTAATTCTTAGTATTATATTACTAAACTTTTGAATGGATTTATAGTAAATGGTCTTAATAAAATACTATGATAATTTAGTTTTTAAAATATAATAAGTACCTACTTGAATTGCTTTTGATAAACTTATTTTTCGAGATTTGATCGATGCGAAGTTTTCAATAACATCATCAAAATTGATAGTTTGTATCATTTTATTTTTTATTGACATTATAGTAATATTCGATAATCTTTCTTGAGTCATGGTTGAACGGATATATGTTTTGATTAGTTTACTGAATGATCTTCCCCAGATGCAACAGTTACAGGAAATGTATAAGTAATATTCTGTAAGCGATAACTAAATTTGGATACACTGAGCTAGTTCATAAGTTTTTATGCCATATAATATGTCTAAATAAGTTGCCATTTTTAAATTAGGTATTTAAGTATAATTGCTTCTCCTTAATACTCCTAGTTCAGGTCTGAACTATATTTTAAAACTAAATAAGCAGCTTGTTTTTTAAGATCTTCAATTGACAACATATTAAGATGGAAACCAGAATGAAATTCAAAATCGTTAGGAATGTACTACAATGCTTCAAAACGCCAAGATATTTTTGAAATTAAGTGTCCATAATTATTGGTTGTACTACAATGCTTCAAAACGCCAAGATATTTTTGAAATTAAGTGTCCATAATTATTGGTTGTACTCCAATTTAAGTTTAAACTTTTCTGATCCTTCATTTCGCATTTCTCCCAAAGCATTTTTTAAACCCATCACAATTTTTGATGCATTAGAAATAGAAATATTTGATTTTTGCTAGGTAATATTAACTCTATAAACTTAAAGCGACGTCTTTATTTCGAAGAAAAAATAAATACCAACACTAAAAATAAACAAAAATAAAAACACTATATTTGTTGACCGGTAGGTGATCAAGGCAATGTTAATTATGTCGAGATAGTGGTGTTCGATATGAAATAAATATGTGAATTAATTTGGAGAATTTTCAGTAATATTACTTAGATTATAAAAATGATTTTGGCGCCCCGGTGGTCAATGGCGCCCGGTGCACACGCACCTCTCGCAACCCCCGCCAGGCACGGCCCTGGCTATACCATCAAAGAAATTAAAATTTATTGAGTTTTGTTTTTAGTGTACCGTCTACTTTATATACTTTATTTTATACACATTATATTATATTCACTAACACTATACTAAATATTAAATAGTAATTAGTAAATACTTATTAGTTATTAATTGATACACATCTTACGTAACTATTATAGGAACAGGAAATACAATGGTTCTATTTCAATACCTATCACTTATCAGATACGTATTTACTATTTAAATATTTTAACATATCAAAATTTATCATTAAGATATCATAAGTTGCATTAATTTAATAACGATTGTTGATGTGTATCATACATTTTTATCGCCTGCAACTTAATAACTATCGAATATAATGCATTATGCACATACGATTCACCAAAATGTAAAAAATATTTGTTGAGTGTTTGTGATAAATATACTATGATAATAATTAATATGATATCAATTCATAATTATTTATATATTTTTTATTATTATTATTAGCTTATACATATTTATTTATTTCAGAATAATGTCAAAAATGCAAACAGTAGGTATATAACATACAGTAAAAGAAAAAAAAAGAAAAATTTACAATAAATAATAATATAGTAATTAACAGAATTACACATTATAATACTAACAAACAATTTTCACCTCAACTTGGCTTCAGAATTATTAAAGAAATCAAAATATTTTTTTTCATTGCAAGAGGATAATAATCTATTGAGTGGTGACGTGTAGGCCCATAATATTACAACGATGTGTGGTTTGTGTCGAATAAATTACAAGGTAACTAGCAGAGCGGGCGGAAACTTTGGGACATTAATTGGTATCAACCTTAAGGCTTCAGGGCAATCTATTTTATTACTTAGAAGATTAGTAGGTTAAATCCATAATACATCAATAAACGCCTTTCTTATATCTAAATTCTTCAAATTGAATTCATTAGCGATATCCAGATATCTTCTCATCTTTCATCCGGTCAGCCCAGCTTTCATCGTACTATCATAACGCATATATCAAACGTGTTTAAATGTGTTCAACTTTTTAAAGTAAACCTTTCTGATATGGGTTCTAAATAATTGTTCAATTTTTTTAGTTTTTTTTCTTTAAATGTCAATTAAATTTTATTTGATTGGTAAAAATTCTTGAAAATGTAATACAAGGATACTAATATATTTTTACAATGACAGTTAATAAATATTAAAAATACATACCTAGTCACAATTATTTTTTATAAGCATTTAAAGTTCAAATTTTCACAAAATACAAAAAAAAAGTTTGAGGATAAGTATAGTTATTTTACAGGTAAATATCCAATTCTTGAATATTTTAACTTCAAGCGATCATTAAGATTTTCAGCAAACTTTTTTTTTTATTTTAGGTATATAAACTTATGAATAATCTTATATTACATTTTTAATCTTATTAGATACAAAAGAAACATTTTTATGCATTTTTAAGTACAAAATAATTGGTAAATGTTTATGATTTTAACGAATTTCGTCAAAATCATAACTTAAAACGCTCATTAAAAACTATTGCGGATTTATGTTCAACTTTTTTAAGTTACAATAACAACATGAATAATGAATTCAATGTTCAAGTCTTTTCAACACGCGAATATCCAGTATTGGCTGGTATACACGAGAGGAATAAATATTTCGTTATCATATAGACATTAAAACAAGTGCCAATATAGAAATCCGTAATGCTGGCGAACGAATTCGCTAACAAGAACGTCGAACACATCCTATATATTACAGCAAACAGAAAGAATAATTTTTCTCTGTCAAATTAATATTCCATAACAGTCAACGACAAATTCTCAATTTACCATACTCTCTTAGTCTCTATAATATGACTCATATTAACTCATATGAGTATCATTTGTCAGTTATTTCCTAATGAAGCACATGCCTTTGTTGTGCTGGAGGATAAGTTATATTGGACGAAAATGCTGAGCCGCCAGATTCATTGAAATGTCTCTTCATGGTACTCATCATCATTTTAAAGTTTGCCTCGATAATATACGGGTGCATAATAATTAAGCTTCTCAATTAACGTAATTTGGTGCAACGGAGATAAGACACGGACACTTTATGCCTACATTCAAAATTCAAGCCTCAAGGTCAGCTATATCATGATGTATCAGTTTGTTCCCTGTACATTACCAAGCACTAATGAAAAACAAAAACGTTTATAAATCTATTTAAAAAAAAAAACAAATACTTGTGAACAAACAAATTACAATGATTACTTTTATGATTTGCCACTTTATAATAAATTCTGGATATATTTTTAATATAAAAAAATGTGGGTGAGCGAATGTCGTTCTGCTGTACAGTAGGTTACAAATGGGTCACATTAGGATTGATAATTTTAAACTAGGTGCAATAAGACGTAGGTTATTCTGTAACCAAAAAATCTAAAAAATATAAAAATACAATTTTTTTTATAGTTATTTTATTTATTTTAATTTTCAAATGTGTACAAAATTAGATATTTAAATGAAGAAGAACAATTTTGGTTTTGTGTTTTATTTTTTAATATTATTTTTGGATAAATGCAACTTCTAAAGTATATTATTACTTAATACCTAATATAAAATATCCTTGGCTGACAATCCGTCTCCTCTCAGAATCGTTCATCGTATATACCTAATGATATTATTATACTCTTATACTCTTATATACTCTTATCAAAACGTAACTTTTGATTTCCTTCCACTGTTGTATTTACACTGTTTACAGGAATCTTTCAACACTTGAACACTAAGTTGATTTAAACGTTTTTGTGGAATCGACAAGGAAATGTTAGATTATCAGGACTTGCTTTTTGGTGATTTGTCGTAATATAACATTAATTATAGATGAGATTGTCAATATTTTAAAAAATATACATACAAAATACAAATTTAATTTTACATAATATTATTATAATATAGTAATACATATTTATAAAATAAGATTGCGCCGTCTCTATTTCTATTGTTTTTGTTATAATTATAACCACTTGGCTCCCTACAAAACTCTAGTTAAGGCTATATTATAATATTAGTGCTATGCTTTACCAGTGGTAAATTGGCCCATAGTGAAAATAATTCGTATATCCACCACTGCTATATTGTGGATGCTTTCGACTGAAAAATTATTTGTTATGTTATTGTCATAATGTTGTACTATTTAAAATAACGTACTGTCGAGCTGTCATAGTCACTGATTAAAAGCTTTTCCAATAATAAAAAATGTTAAAATGTTTATAAGAATAGTATGCTTTTGACAATGTTTCAAAGTATACATGCTGCCATTACAAAATTCGATTCTTCAGAAATGTAGATTTAAAAAGATAAAAACGTTTAAAAAAAAAATTAACGTAATAATTAATATACACTGTGTAACGGTAAGAATAATTATTCTGTATAATATACATAAATCTAAATATAAAGTTTTTCATACATTTGTTATGTCATATGTATTGTTGAATAATAATAATATTATTGAATATTTAATACAATACTGATGTTGTATTACTGTAAATTTGTATAAAATTCTGATTTTTAATTTTGCTTTAAATAGTGGTAGAAAAATACGTTTGAAAAAGAACATATATTGCGCAAAGTTATTCAAATGCATATATTTTAGCTTCTATAATTATAATTTTGAAAATCAGACTATGATCCTATCTGCAAAATGTTCTCTTCTTTTAAATAAAAAAAAGTTAACTAAATCCGACAATTGTACAAGGTGTGAATGTTTTTTCAAGTTTTTTTACTAACAAACTCATCGGCTCCGACGCCCTAAACTTATAAAACAACGAAGATTCATAGGCGCAACAGTGTTTTGGAGTGATTAAAGTCGCGACTTCCAAGATTTTTTTTAAGTATAAATGTCGAGTTTTACAAGTTTTAATCTGACGTCCTGACTGCTAACCATATATTATAAGGAAGAAGAAGAAAGTACATTTTAGTAAATATATATTTTTAAATGATTACAATTAAGATATAAAGCCACAAAGGTATCCTAAATCATGGGCAATTTGAAACTAGCTTTGGAAAATACAGGTAACAGGTATAATAATAAAATTATAATTTATAATGAAAACTTAAAATACGTACGTGAAAATGTAGACTACACGGTTTCTCATGGAGACTATAATTATTAATTATATTATAGTGTATCGGGGGATATTTTCAATTTACGGAGCAAAACTGTGAGTGATGCTTAAGCCTGGATTAAAGAGGGTCCAGAGGGGGGAATGCCCCCGGGCCTCGATAGTTAGAATTTATTTAGGGGCCTCAGATCTGTCCATTACTTTTTTCATTATAGGCTATAACACTGCATAAAACACCTAAAAAAATCGATGATTATTCAGCGAGAAAAAAAGCTTGTAAATTATAATTTATAAATAAAGTGATACATTATTCAATTTTGTATTGCTATGTACCTAATACCTATATATATTTATTATAACAGGTACCTTATATTAAATAATATAATATACATTATTTTTTTTTTCCTACAGTGGCCTCATTTAAAACTTTGGCCCTTGGGCCTCAAAATGTCTTAATCCGGGCTTGATGCTGAAGGCCTGAAGAGAGTGGCCAAATATACGATTGACCCTTTTAGTAACTTGAAATTAAATACCTACACATTTATTTTTTGTGTAGTGTTTAAGTTGAGCTCACATAATATACCAGTCTACAGTGGCGTAACTAGAACTTCGATTAGCCGTGAAAAAATAATCCAGCCCTTTGTGTTACAAATATGAAGAGCATGCACTTACTCACACAGTTTATATCTAGATCAACCCCTGCAACTATAATAGGTAATAAATAATTAAAACATATGTATTATACAATTATGAATAATATGGTCACATTTTATTACACATTATAATAATATGTATCTTATTTTCTTTAAATATTTTAAATAAGGCAATAACAAAATATTTATTGTTTTGACAATTGACAATATTTATTTCGATCAATGGGTGATGACTGACGACTGACAACAGATTAACTAAATAAATGACAAAAATAATATCGAAAAACGACGGCTGTTTCAGCCGGGCTGTCCGCTGTATTATAAAATATTATAATAGACTGTATATTAGGATAACGGATAACGAATCGAGTAATCGACAGACTTCAATACGTTTTCCTAGACTTGAGGTTATACAGCTCTAATATACAGTGTATTTCCTTGTTATTTCTGTTCCAGAATAGTTATTATATTTATATATCTATAATACTAATATCGCAGACGCAGCGCGTGTTCGGGCAAACGCTGCACATAATATAATTTATAATCTACCTATAAGCGTGTTGCCTGTATCAGTCATTTTACTAGTTATTAAATTTATTTTATATTCAAGTGCTTAATTTACTAGAACTTAGTTTTATCAAAAACTAAAATTCTATAATAATGGTGATCTGTTTTTTTGATTAGTCACATTTTTTGAAGGGCCCTCCCACACGCTGGACCCATGGCACTTGCCCGTCGTGCCACCTTCTCGGTACGCCACTGGCAGTCTACGTCGACTGTATATATTATATAACCCGTCAAAACTTCATTATAATTTATACGTTATAAGTCAGTGAATTTTTTAAACATTTTATTTTTACTTTTAATGTACTATTTAGGTAACTCGTAATTGTTTGTAATCATATTGTATGTACCAGGTACATAAGTACATTGTACCTATTGAATACTGGTTTCATTTTGTATTATTAAAATTTTTGTAAAATAAAAAATATATTATTGGAAAAATAATTACCTATCTAAACAAATAAATAATGAACTAATATTAGAATTGATTTTCTAACTCAATATTATTCTTTTCTTCAAGGCACTAAATAATAATTGCTCCATTTGTTTCCCTCTCCCTTCACTCGGCCCCGTGGCCTGTAGTTATCCCTGTTTATATGTTTTCTTTAGTGTGTTGTGTACTTGTATGTAATATGTACCATGTACCTACGATATACCTGAAAAATGTTCATTGCTCAACTACTCAAGATATTACTTTGTTGTCGCGAAAGTCTTTTGTTGTTACGAAACCAGACTAACATGAATAACATAATAGAGCATTCAAATACAATATAAATTATGTTATTTCAATTTGTCCATATCAAGTGTATTAGTGTATATCATTAAGAGATGGATTAGGGGTTGTTATTTATTTTTCATACAATACCTGAATAGCATTTTTTTATAATATTGTAACCTTTACACATGCCACATTAAATATTAATTGACGATGTCACAATAATATAAAGGCACGCAACGTGGAGTGGCTATTGAATTTTGACGCCAGCGCGAACCTTTGTCATTATTAATTTTTTTCATGAATAATAAGAAATATTTATAATGAATAGGGATGATATTATACAGTATAAACATACAGCTGTGTAAGAAACATACAATACAATAATACACTTCTGGAAGAACTGACAATTAAGTGCTACGCACTTATAATATAAATTATAATTATTTTACTACTTATTAATGTCTGAAAGTCCTGACTTTAAGACAACTATTTTATAGTTTTTTTTTAAAATTCCGCACGTGTTAATGTTTAATACTAAAATATAAGTGTTGATTAACGGACCGGGAATCTGACAAAATATTATATATAATTGGAAGATCGCTGTATGTAATACTCATATGTATGAATAAGGCAGGCTAAGTCTCTCTTGATTTATCGCCCCTTTTATCATTAAAAATTTCCTAAGCCATGAAAATTATATTATACAATTATTAGGTGTGTTAGAAAAGTATTTATCGATGCAAACGACAACAAATCAGTAAAATATTTAATAAGATCGCCTATGTGGCTTACAAAATATGCACACCACCCTTGTTTTTGCCGCAAATTACGCCTCTGGTTTCTACGACGCGCGTGGCGCATATCGCGGGCTGAAATAATATTCTGTTTACTATAATATGGTAATTTGTGTACCGATACGGTTAACGCGGAGTAAAATATCCTTCAGCGGAGAACACGTGTTCAAAACGTTCGCTTTACTATAATATTATAATATCTTCACTCGTCACATACACATGACTGGCCATGGGTTTACAGTGACGAGCAGACGACCGTTTATCATTATTAATGAATATTGTAATAATTTAATAGTGTATAAATGTATAATACTAATAAACACACTTCGTATTTTCCGATCCACCAATCTCAAAGTTTGCGCTCGTCGGTGTGAAATCAGGTAAGTAACTTTATTGTAGCAGGTATTATCATTATTATTATGATTGGAGATACGTAATAAATATATAGAACCTGCCGATGGCAGTCCGGGCTTTATTATCGATTTGGAATCGACGAATTATCGTGTCGTAGAACCGGACGATGACGAGGGGACGAGGCGGCGGCGGACAATCGTTATGGTGTAGTTATCCCCGTGTCGACGGCCCGGCCAGCGGAAACGGCTATATCGCGGCTATCGATTTGGCAAACAACGTTTCCGAAATATTATTATAGTTGGCGCGCGCGGTATCCGCACACGACGACCACGACGCCGATCCGGTGTCCGGACGTCCAGCGGCGCGTCGTCGAATAATGACACAACGAACAGTTATGGGTTATATACGGAGCGTTGGCCGTGGATAATCACGCTCCATTCCAATGACCCTGTATATATGCTGCTGCGCTTGTGTATGTTATTATTTTTCGGGTGTTGTTGTTTCCCGTAAAAGCCGGCCGGCTGTCCCGCCGAGCCGCGGCTGCCGAGCGCGACCGACCTTGACCCCACAGCCGTCTTACGCATGCGCCGCGACCGGACAAAAACATTCTCCCTCTTTCGGCGGCGGCGGCGGCGGCAGCGGCGACTGATCGCATCCGAGGCGGCGGCTCAGCTCCTCAAGGCGCGCGCAAACGTCGACTGCTGCTGCGGAATTCACCGACGCTAAACTCGCGCACACACACGCATACACGTACCACGCACGATATCATACGAGTCTACTCGCGCGCGCGTTTCTAGGTTATGTTATTGTTCGTTCGTAGTGCCTGTGTGTGCGTGTTATTACTATTATTATTATTATTATTATTATTATTATTATTATTATTATTATTATTATTTAACATTATTATTATTATTTTTATTATTATTATTAATAATTTTTCATCGCTTCGCCACCGGAGGGGGAGGAGTGAGAGCGTTTCGAAAACTACTGACTATATAGAGGACACGTTTTTTTCGTTGACTGCGCAGATTTTCTACACGGTTGAACGCCAAACCGTTTTTAACGTCATCGTCGTTTTATTCTCTTATCGCGCGTTTTACTCTTTCGTCGCTCTCGTCCACGGCGGACGGACGTAATAGTAAAATATAATATTTCACCTTTGATAATATCATAATTATTATTATTATAGTCGTGTGCGTGTGCTGTGTGTAGGTAACAGTTTCGTGCCGAGTTTCCAGTCGACGGGACTTTGGGCGATAACGTGGCCTCCGCGTGTGCGCCCTTTTTACGTGGACAAGACGTTTTACCGTCGAGCCTCCTGAAATCACGTACGTGACGCGCATCTCATCGGCTCGGCGGTCGACAGCACGCCAGACAGTGGTACGGTGCGTGCTATCCGGGACACACAAGCCACAAGGTAAATAGAGCTAGAGCAGGTGTTGAGTATAATATCTCGTCGCACGCCCGCGCGTTTATCATCATCCTCGTGGGGGCAAACGTAACGTGTTCTGCAGGCTGTCCGCCCGGCCGCGACGGCACCGCATGACAATAATTATAATAACAATAACAAAGTCAACGTGTGGCTGCAAATACAGTCCCGTAGCGCTCGAAACCGCTGCCACCGCAACCTACGACTAAAGTACCCGACGCCGAGTAATTAATGCGCTCTCGACAGTTCTCGATAATTGCGTTTACACGACTGAGTGCTATACAACTAACAAGTACAACAATATTAAAATATCAGTAGCTCTGTCGTCACTCACTACTGTGAGTGTGTCTACTGTCTGTCGAGGGGCTGTCTAGTTTGAAGTACGGGTCTGAACTACTGTTTTTTTTTTCGTATCGATTACGTAATTATTGATAGTTGTTGTCGTCGTCGAAGTCGATTGATCGACAAAAATATTATACTAATTACTAATTACTAATTAATAATATCGAATAGTTAAATATTATACAACCTACACGCGTTGTTGAGCGCATGCGTATCAGAGTGACGTTCTCAAGAATATACTCATCGACAACTGTTACTGGTGGGGGGGGGAGATTAATTTATTAAACGGTTCATACGGGTATTATAACGGAGGATTAGAGGAGAACAATTTGTGCTTTACGATTTTACCCGCCAAAGTATGTTATAATACAATGACAACCTGTTATTTAAATTAGGATCATAAAAATAAGGCCAGGTGAGTTGATATATAATAATTAATAATACAAGTTACGGCTAATAGCTGTACCCCCTCCCCCCAATAACCCCACCATCTTAATTCCACCACAATGGTTGATGGACGTGGTAGGTCCTCGTGTTTTCCGTCCGTATAATTCACGTAATATTTCCACAGACCACATCACTAGAACAGTGTTTAGTGTTTATCGCTGATGATTAGCTCATTGAATAACGTTGAATAACACACGTTCGTCGTCGTTTCAGACATGATAATATTTTTCAAATGTGGCTGTCGGGTATAATAAATAATAATAATATACAATATACCTACCTATCCGTGATAAAAATCGAATGAGACGACGTTGTTGATAATAAGAATTATAATATCTCCACGGTCAAATATATTATCAAAAAAACGTGGTTTGGTTTCGTTTTTACAACGGGTTTATATTTTTTCGTTTGAAATCAAATATGGTGGATGGTTTTTTTTTCAAACTGCGATCACGAACGTGACTGCTTGAGGTTTGTATTATTTGTAATGCAGTATAGGTACGTTGGAGAAACAATAGGACGATAAATGTCGGCGGAGCGCCCTCCTATATATGAACGGTGACGAAAAGGTGTTATTGCAGTCACGCAATATTTATAATACGATTCAACGTTTTATTTTTCGTTTACCATTTTTCATTTTCTCCGCGACTAATAGTATTACAAAATCAGACTCCGGTAACCGGAGTACATTAAAATATCATAATATAATAGAAAATCTAATTTCGTTAGAGGGAGATTAGAATTATCTCTGATCGTGGTTTACGTTATTCTTTTTACTTTTACTACGAATCGTACTACGGTAAATCAACCCTAACCATTCGACCATGCGCGGTATTACAGCACGTAATCCATTTCAATTGCCATACGGATAAATAAATATCTATTTCTGAATTTACTCCACAGGTCTAGCGGCTTTGAAGAGGGTTTATTGTAATGTAATAAAATTCCAGTTTTTTATATGGTTTTCACGTTTAAAATTCGTTAATCATATCGTCACTCAACGTGTGTGATTTGTGACAGGGAAAGTACTACCACGTTGATTTGATTTACCTATGCATTCTGTATACACTAGACATAATATAGTTTTGGATTATGATAATTAAAACGAGACTTGTATGCCGAAAATAATATGAATCAATCTTAATCATAGACAACTAGGAAGGTTAATTATTTAGATTGCATTGGATTATTGATTATTTTATATTGACCCTCTTTATATAACTTAATAGCTAACACATGTATGGCTGGATTCATCACACGAATTAGCAGCATAAATATAATTACATATAATTTATAAGTACATTTTTTTCCGTATTTAAATAATTATTCTTTTCATTAATGTAATGAATTTTATAAACGATTTAGCCGAGTTTGGTGTACCCAACAAATAATTAATGATTGAGTTAAAACCAGGTGCTCTGAATCTTAAATGAATCGCCGATATTATTGTGTATAACTTTTAGTTATTTAAAAAATTAAAAATGAAACACGCGTGTATCACGGGGGACAGATTAAATTTGTAATTAATTCTATTAGGTACAATTAAATAAATATGAATGTGGCAAATAATTAGATTAATTATAGACTATAGTCAATCTGTCAACCTTGGTGAGACGAATGAAGACGTATAGATGTCGAGAGGGTCGGTGTATAAATTAACACAAAAGTTAAAACAGTACAAAGTTGACATTTTGACACGTTGGTGTTAGATGAGTGATTCGTCGTCGGTTGGCATCATGATGAATGATGATCATTAATAAATAATAATAATACCAAATAACCAATATATTAAATACATAATCGTTGGTTATCGTTTGCGCACCGTCTGTTTACCTGTGCCAAAATATCGCAGGTACCTGTATTGTTTGCACATCAACATATCGAACAATAGAAGAATATAAAAAATATTGATAAGTACATGTATATTATACATATATACAGTTGTACATAATAACATAAATACATAATACGAAAAGATTTTTTACTACCAAATCTAGTTGAACTTGAAACTTCAATATAATCATTGTTATAATAACTCACATGATACGTACCTAGCTATATAATATGAATAAATAAATAAATTGGCTTATTCAATACAATTTTAAGTAAAATAATCATAATTATAATACATAATATTATATTATACTGCACCGGCGGAAGGTATGCCTGAGTGCCTGACCCATTTTTTTGTGGGATTTTAGAATATATGAATTTTAGAACTTTTTTTATCAGTTTATTGTTTACCTACCAATGTTATTTTACGCAAATAATAAATCATATTTTTATTGTATAAGTAGGTGTATTAATATTATGATGCATTATTGGTGCATCATTTATTTATTTATTGTACAAATTGAACAAATCATTTACCAATAAATTTAAAAACTTGATTTCTAAATAAAAAAAAAGCATGTTACAAATATTATAACGTAATTAAATATGTAGATAATACAAAAATTATAAGCATATATTAAAATAGTTGATACTTTTCTGGCTTTGGTTGTAGAAAAAACATCAATTAACTCATCGAAATCTATAACGATTCCGAAATTTCTTGTTCGATAGATAGAGTAGGTAGACAGATTGATAAGTTTAACTTGAGATAAATTACTTCTATTAATTTTAAGTCCCTGTAGCGCGGCCTTATACAAATACCAACACAATATTTGAAAATAGAATATTACCAGCGTCACATTTTAAGCTGAAACTTAGTAAACGACTTGTGATTTTGTGTAATCCCACGGATATATAATACTAGATAGCTGACTTGGCTCTAACGTAGAAGTTGGTAAAATGGCTGACTGTTCAAATTAAAGAGGTCTATGTTTGCAATTCGTTCATTGAAATTTGAGATGTGATATTATGTCAGACTCGTCAGAGTGACAGAGCGTTTGAAAATAATGACGAAGATAAATAAATAATTTGGATTTTATATATTGCTAGTGGGTTTTTAATTTTTATCAATGACAAAAATGTAAGCATGAGCTTCTTTCTTTCATAAGAAATGTCGCCCATTTTCCTGGCTTCAAAACATTACATTTGGGGTATATAGGAAAGTTGGCTTTCTGTATAGTTGTATTATATATCTGTAGGTACTCCTTAGTCCTTATATCTTCCAGTTCTATTGTGAACTATTCTGATGCGCAAACGATGGTACTATAATTTAACGTAGGTAAGGTGAAAGGGCGATGCGCAAACGATGCATAACTCAAAAATCCAGTGATGTTCAACTTTCTTACAAAAAAGGTTGTAATGAACAATAATGACAAGCTAAAGATGTATGGCCAATATAATACATCTAAACCACTAATACTAGGAACCACATAATAATATTATATAAAGTATAATTAAAATAATTAAAGATTTATAATTTATTTTTTTGTTATGTTTATCAACAGACAACATCTATAATATAGGATGAATAAAAAAAATCTTGCGTTATTATTGACAATAGTACCTATAGTAATTGTCTTTGTTATTTTTATGATAACTTTTATATTGAAAACAATAATTTTTTTAATTTGTTTTTGATAATTTTGTTTTTTAGTTCTAAATTAATTTATTCACAGTATACAATTATAGACTCTAAAGAAGTAATTACCGTTGCTAGGTATAATAGTATTGACATCTTATACACTCAATTTAATTTGTTCTGACTTTCAAATTAAGATTTATAAGGGGACAAGCTGATAAACGCTTCCCCGACGTTCATGTGTTTTGAATTAATTATTTTCTATAAATAAGCATAACATATTATGATGGATTAGAAATTTTTTTTAAAAAAAACTAAACTTAAATCGCGTGAATAATGTTAACGATATATTGATATTAGTGATATAACGGTTTGCCTATATATGAGTAACGAAATTAATTAGGTATGTTTATCATCAGTCATCACCATAATATTATTATATAGTCTTTTTCTATACAAATGTAGTGTTTGTAATTGAATACGTCCGGAATATTATAGAACAAAACGTAATAATATAAGTACAGTATTAATTACAATGCATAATATTATTATGTTAGTGACCAATGACATAATCATTTAGCGTGTGCAAACTACTAAGTGGCAACACTCCTGGTAACACGCAGCAATTACTGTAAAATTGCCTTGATCAAATCTTATATTTGATTAAGTAGCTATGGAGTTTTTGTTTACTGTTGTAATCATTATTTTTACCGTGTTAATTTTCTGTACAACATTTCCACGATATCGTACATCGTGATAGGTACCAAAAATTAGATAACCCATTTTGGGCCTCCGATGGTTATGCGTATTTTTGTCTATAACAATATGGCGGTACCGTTATAATTTTAAGAAAATATTGTATTGATACACAATAGGCACGACGTTCGATTTATAAGTCAATATTCGTAAGCTAGTTACAGGTATTTAAAGAATCTGGTAGTTCTGAGATTTACTCGACATTCTTTTTTAGATTCTGAGTGGAACGATCAATGTATTGATTTTACAATGATGTGTGTTTTTTTTTTTTTTTTAATTTTTTTTTTTGTGTCTGTGTACACGATAAGTAGTCGAAATAATGCTTCGATTATCAACTTCAGTATCTTGTTCGATTGGAAAGTGAATATCGTTGGTGCATTGGGGAGGTCAAAATTTAAAATTCCCAGTAATTTTCAAAAGCACCATGAAAAACAAAAGAAAAATTAAGGAAAAACTGGAATTTTTACGCAAAATCGATTTTTAACAAAATTGAATTTGGTTTTTGTTGTAATTTTAAAACAAATGACCGTAGATACATGAAATTTTCAATGGTTGTATATATTTCCATTTTCTATACACGATAACATTTTCAAAATATTTTGATTTGTTTTGAGCTGTTTACGGACAATTTCAGTTTCCAATTTAATTAGTTTTTTTTTCTATGAATGTCAATAAAACTATTTGTTGAGTAAAAATACTTGAAAATTTAATACAAGGCTCCTACTATATTGTTACAATGAGATTTAAAAAATATTAAAAATCCTTAGTCACAGTTTTTTTTTATTAGCATTTAAAGTTCAAAAATTGACACAATATGTAAAAATCACGAAAATTAGCAAATTATTTTGAGTTAAGAATTTGTAAAATTTTTTCTTTTTAGAGCTAAGATTTTAAAATGTAATACAAGATTTCTTATAGGATAATCTACCTTTATCAAAAAAAAAAATGTCTATAAGAAACTCAAATTAAATTTTTATGAGCGTTTCAAATTCATATTTTTACAACATTCGATATTCACTCGATTTCATATACGTAACGATTTTCTTATTTTGTTGTAATTAAAAAACAAGAGACTGTAGAAACTTGAAAATTTCACTGAATGTTTATATTAGCATTTTCTATATACGATAAAATTTTGAAAATAATTTGACTCTTTTTGAGCTGTTTACGGACATTGTAAGTTTTCAATTTTTTTAGTTTTTTTTCTATAAATATCAATAA